>NW_021681817.1:0-31107 GCF_001412515.2 Diachasma alloeum
CTCTCTCTCTCTCTCTCTCTCTTAGTCATGCAGGATGTCTTCACTAAATATGTAGAACTGTGCGCACTGCGAGTGGCCACAGCACCGAAGATCTGGGAGGCATTTAGACTGAAAGTGGTGTGTAGATGGGGGTGTCATACTTATTTCCTTTCAGGTAACGCTACTGCATTTACTGGAAAATACTTATGTCAGAAATTAAAGGAACACAAATTTGTACATGTACGAACACCTCCTTACCACGCTCAAGCGAACCCGGTTCAGCAGGTAAACCGGACAATAAAACCATTGATTCGTATTTATTGTAATCAGAATAATCGGGACTGGGATGTATACGTTCCTGAACTTTCTTTCGCTCTCAACACAGCTGTTCAATCCACTACCGGATATTTTCCCGCTTTCCTAAATATGGCCCGAGATCCCAAAATGGTAAATGACCTCATGAAACAGTATGATCAGACTATCCAAGTAAATCCTGGCAATTCAACTGAATGGGCTGAGAGAATGAAGAAGCTAGAATATCTGCATGATCTGTTATTTAAGAAATTAGGGCACGCTTAGCTAAAGCAGGCAACACAATACAATCAGGGGAGGAGAGAAGTAGTTTTCAAAGAGGGAGATTATGTGCTAAAAAGAAATTATACACACTCCAGTGCAGCCGACTATTATTCAGCGAAGCTCGCACCCAAGTACCTGGGACCATTCGAAGTACATAAACTACACTCTGTTGTCTGTTACGACTTAATTGACGAGAATGGCCGAATTTATGCACGAATTCACGTCAAGGACTTGCTGCCTTACGATGCTAATTACGATTACAATTCCTCTCCACAGCTTGCTCACGAAGATGGAAACCACACAGGGCAGTCTTCCAGCCCAGGAAGAGAACCAGGTGAGTCCGAGGACTCAAGAGACCGGTCGTATCATGTACCAACTCCCGATGGAGAATCTGATCTAAGGACACCTGAGAGTGGAGATCATGAGTGTAGTGACTCAGCCAATCCAGCAGTAGATGGAGAGTTCAGCCGAAAAACCGGAGATGAGGACAGCGGAGACTCAGACAGAAGTCCAGGAAAACCTCCCTCGGTCTCCCCCTCAGTGCCGCGCAAACGAGGAAGACCGAGGAAAGAACCTGTCAAGTATTGTCCAACTTCCCCTAGGACGCTCAGAAGTCGTCAGATGGCCTACAGAGACTCGTTTTACATCGCCTCTGATGAGATTGAGGAATCACTTGAAAATATTGACGGGATTGGTTTCTTCGACGACCCCATCGAACTCGATTGGGAAGTATGTGAAGAATACATCCGTCTCACACCCAATGATACCCACTGGTATGACATTAGTCGACCCGGAGATTACTAGTGCTGTGATAGTGACACCAGTGGCAGCGCAGACGAGTACACAGACACCCACAGTTCGAATATCAGAGAGTACAGTATGCCCATCGACATCTCCAGTGGTTGGGATGCTACCAATCCTTTCGACCAACTCATCCAAAGATGCAGAGCCGGAAATAACGTGGAAGTTTCCACCAATTCCTACCAAACCTATCTGGTACAACTGGGACGCAGAAGACGAGGTGGAGGCTCCGATAAACCCGAAGGCCTTGGAGAACTGCCTCAGCTTGGAAGGTCCTCAAATCTTTGTTGAGATTTATCGCTGACCAATCACCTTGTCGTCGAAGGAGACTGGAAAGGAAGTTCCTATTCACCGCAGAACATGGACCACACCATTACAGGACTCATGAGTGTGAAGCAGGGGCTGTAATGGATTTGGATCAGAGGTATCAAAGGAGGATTGCTGCGAGGGGGGGTAATGGACCCTATGACTACTTGACAGCTGTCAAGGAGGACCAAGACGAGGATGTGGTCGATTCATCCGATGAAATCATCGTCGTGGACCCAGAGGATGTGATCAAATCGACGGATGAAATCATTATGTTGGACACAGAGGATGAGGTTGACACCAATGAGGAGAGTGGTGGCACTGGTATGGAGTCAGCTCAGAACTCACTTGAGGAACTCTGATCTGGAGGAACTGATCGTGGAGGAGGTACCGGAGCCCAACAGAACTGTTGCAGAGAGTTCACCCACTGTGACTCAAACCCTCATTGAGTGGCCACCCTATCCCTATCCAAATCCCACAAAACTCAAGAAAAAGTCACTGAAGTGTCGCATTCGACACAACCATGCGAGACATGGAAAGTTCCCGACAGTTGTTCCAGGACTGGTGAGGAAGGATCCTGAGAATGTCTGTTGGTGTTGTCACAAGCCTGGATACCGTCACAGAGGTTGCACTGTACCTCCCAAAAATGGAGTGTGACGGCACTAACCCACGTGCACCTCAAAACTTAAAATATAAACCGTAGACTTATCGATAACTCGATGCGAAACTCAAAACAACCGGAGTGTTGTCACCTTCGGCCTCTGCTCCTCGATGTCCCCACGAAAATCCTCGAAAACCGAATAAACGAAATAAACGGGAAAACGAAAAAAATGTTGTCGGGCGCCAGCTGACTTTTGTTCCAGCGGTGTCAACGAACCGCATTAAAAAGAACCATATGAAAACTTAGCCATAATTGGGGAGATCAAAGGAGAGGTTGCGGAATTAGCTCGACTAGCTCGGAGGTATTCGGAGAGCGGGGTAGGATCGGTCGCTCGGTCTTAGGAAGGATGTCGCGAATTTACCAAAATATACAGAAAAATCAAAAGGAAGAATCAGAAAGTTAATTAAATAGGGGATGAGAGAATTACTTTTAAATTTACTCCGCGATTTATTCAATTTCTCAATAATACTTCAACTCCAATAGAATTTCTATTCTTCGTAAATAAAATAAATAAATTTCCATTAAATTCAACAAAATTACATTCGATTAAATTCCCGAGAGTGAGAGTACGTGAATTGACCTTGAGAGAGAGGTTATCGCGAAGGGAATGGGGGGTCCGAAGAGTCCAGGCCAACGATCTCTTCGCATCATCCAGAAACTGGAGTGCTGGAGGATCCGAAGGCTATATCAATTCCGATGCGATGATCTCGGCGAATCTCCTCAGAATAATAAATGACGATTAATAGGCGAGGGACTCAAGTATGCAAATGTCACTTAAGAGTACCATTTTGCCCCATATTCGAGTCCGTCCTCCATCAAGAGCGTCGTAGCGTCACAGGGAAATTCCTGGGGCTCGCGCGCTTCAATGTCATGATTTTCGGGGTCTCGTCTTCCAAGAAATTTTAAATTAATCCATTGAAACCTTGGGGGAACTTTACTGAGCTAGAAGAGCATTCATTTGAGGCTTCAATTCGCTCTGGAAAGAGGAAAAACCGCCATGTGCACGACAGCGTCACCCACGGCACGTGAGGCGCATGTGTGCACTTGTGGGCCTGTTTTATCCACTTTTCCCCACTAAAAATTGGCACTGGACATTCCCCATGTGTTCTCGAGAGTCCTAGTGAACTAATTATGCACTCAGAAGGTGCATTAATTGTTCACAAAACCTCCTGGTGAGTGGAGAGGGCACAATGGCGCCATGGCAGGGCATGGGCCATGTGCGGCCTTTTATTGGGTCTCACTGTCCATTTTCACTATCTATTGGGTTTCACTAGGGTTTTATCACTCGGGAGAGGTCTGGAGAGCTGAACGAGGATTTTATGCACTCAGTGGTGCATTTATCCACCCGCTCGGAGGAGTTTTGGACGTTGGGAATGCATCTCGGCGTCACTCTTGTGAACCCCGGTGCACTTTTCCCGGAGGTCATCACTGGGCACACTGGGAATAAATGCACTTCTCTCCTCGGGAGAGAGTGCACATGGTGAATAAAAATGTACTTACCATGTTCCTCGTGTGGGCCCTCGGCGATGGTCTCCACCAACTCCCTCGATCGTTGACGATATTCTCGGGGGTGTTTTCGCAGTGGTTGCTCGGGTCCAACTCTCTCGTAAACTGCGTCTAACGGGCGGAAGTTCTCAGCTGGGTGGCGCGACTGGCACGCCGTCTAGCTGCCGCTCGGGCGGGCTCATGTAACCGAGCATGCGGGGATTTTGATTCAAATGGGTTTTAGACTTATTTTAGGCATTCCGCCGTTAATTATATCTTTTATGAATTAACCCAAGTGGTTTTATCCATACTGGCTAAACGATAGTTATCTGGAGGTTCGGAAAGGGGGAGTTAAGGCAGTTGTTCGCCTTTTCTCCTCGTGAATGGACTTCACCCCTGAGTGAGTGCACTTTTCGCTGCTGTCACTCTCCCGGGAGTCATCCTGGAGTCACCGTGAACAAATCTAAAGAGAGAATAGCCCATGGCGATCCATGCAGACGAGTGGGCTATGTTCATCCACATGGCCTTCCAGCTGCACTGGTGATTCCAGCGACTCCACGAAGTGCCTTAGCCAGGGAGCGTGAGTATTTTACCTTAACCTCTGTGATCAGCAGCCGCACTCAACGAGATCAGCGAGATCTCACCGGGAAGCTCGGTGTATCGGCTCTGAACCGCGGTGGATCATCGTCCCTCTCAGGATTCGCGAGATTTCAAAATACAAAAACATAACTAGGAAAATACAATTACTGTAAATTTTCCCTCAACCATAAAACCGAAAATTTATCCCGTAAAATCCGAAGTAAACCAGAAAGATAACTGAAACTAAAAGAGAACAAAACTTTAATATGACTTGAACCGGAGATTTTACTTTTTACTCGTTTTTAATGTGTATCGACACATGAATTTGATTATTTATAGAAATCGAACGTTGTTTTCCCCGCGAGGCCCTTCCTGATGTTCTTGGAGACCGGTTTCTACGAGCTGGAGCTAAAAGGGGTGTTGCATCGCCCTTCGGTAGCGGTGCTAACTTTGGGGTTAAGGAAATCGTGACTCTCTCTCCGAAAAGATCAAAATAAGTTCACACTTACCTACTCACTCTTACGATTTACTTAATTCTACGACGAAGTTGTATACAGGTGGCGGAATTCTCGAAAATTCCGTCACAGTAGCTTACTGCAAAAGCTGCGGTTAGCAGGGCTTGAAGATCTCCAAATGCCGGCAGTGCAGCCCATACTGAAAGGAATCTATGAGACGCTGGAAGAATTACCTGAAGGAACTGAAAGCTGGGAAGAAGCAGCAGAAACCTAGCTATACATCATGGTGTACCTGAGAGACTAGTAGATTCAGCAGAGGACACTGGGAAACGTGTCGAGAGTACTCCACTTTACTCTGTAAAAATCCCAGTATGACTACTGTTTCCAGGTTACATTATTTAGTGACGTTGCCAATAATGAACTCAAATTTATTTTCTTGAAGTTGTGAGATTCACACCGCAGTGCTATCTCGGTGATCAAAATTTTTATTGACATCAAAAATTAGTTTTTTTTTTTATTAATCAGATTCTAAGTTTAATGTTAATGATTGAGAATAACACTGCAGTATTATTCTGAACTGATGAGAATGTTGATGAGTCACAAAGAAAAAAAAATTCCCTGGGATTAAAAGTAAAAGAGTCATTGGTATTATTTTGTTTTATACTAATGGGATTAATGGTTAAAAACAAGGACTGAGAGGAACTCAGTGAGTGCTGGGATTTTTAATGTTCTTTCTTTTTGATGATTTTCCGATTATTATTCTTTTGTTCTCTGAGATGAAGCAGAGAGATATGAACTCTGATCTTTTGTTTTTTTTTGTTGTTGTTGTTGAGTCCTCTGGATAGGACTCACGTAATTTTTTTGTTTTGCTAGGTGTGTGAAGAACGAAACCCATTAAATCACCAAATTATTATTTTGCTGTGTCTTATAATATAAGAAACATATTACTAGCTGATAGAATAAGAAAAATAGTTTTGTTTATTGTTTTGATTATTAACATCCTCTCTCATATAAACGGGAGTACAGGAGTACATATTTTACTTTGTTTTGGAAGCTTCGCCAGAAATACACTGGGATAAGATTTTTTTTTTCGTTTTGATTTGTCTTTTGATCTCAAGAAGCTGCGGAGAAGAGAAATTCCACTGCGGCGAGAATAATTTCCTTTTTTTTATGACTACGCTCTTACTGTATTTAGTGATTCAAATTGATGCCAGTAATAGAGAGAGATTGCGATTCTATTGATAACTGAGATAAGAGAAAGCAAAGTACAAACTATCATAGTACAAACTGACATAGTATGTTCATAATCAGGGAGTATTGTTAAGCTCAGGGATGCCAACCCTCATAGTATTCATTCGAGTATTTTGGTTCATTTATTAAAAAGATTCTTTCATTCTTTCGTTAATTGCTTTTACTTTCGTTTATTCATCAGGCGGAATGAGGGTCATGAGATACCGCCTAATACTGAAAATACTTTTAGTTTTGTTGGGTAAGGTTACCTGTAACTATCGGAAAGTCGGTCCATTGCAACAAGGGGGGTATATAAAAAAAAATGGTGAATTTCTTTTTTTTAACCTGAAGCCATGTTGCCAATTCTCATTATTCGCAACCAATAATTCAAAATTGGGAGGTGACAGTTGAGAGGTTAAGTGCAGCCTGGAGACCAATCAAAACAATGGCCACGTGTTGATGGGATGAATTAACCCATTCAACAGAAGACAGTAACTACTGATGGAGAGAAGTGAACTTCCAGAGAGACAGACATCATTACTCAACACCAATAAACCCCATTGGAATGTTGCAAAGCCGGAGTAAACAATGACACTTGTTGTGGGCGGGGTCGATAAACTAAAGGCGTGACCCTTCGGCTAATGATCACTAAAGGTCAATAATAATGTAAATTTCAACCACCTGTGGCGTAAGCGGCAAACTGGAAGCCAATGACAGTACTGGAATAGAGAGAAACCGAGGACAACCAACTCAACCCTCTTCTCGAGAACACTAGAGTTCGGATCATCACTAATAACCCCGCTATTTGACCCAGGAAGGGAGATACTCAACAAGTGGAATTTTCCCACTGGTTGGAGTGGAGCGAACGGAACGGAGAAGAAGGAGGACACGCTTCAGCCACATTGGAACACTTTGTATCGTACCGTCACTCCTGTTAGATTACAGTGGTGACACTTTAAATCATTAATTATAAGTAATTATTTAATAGTCAATTTAGTCACTTTCGGTGAAAAGTGAATATTTCGGGGAGGTTATCGCGTGGTGCCTGCCGTCCTCATCCGAGGAATTAACTGAGTTTTTCCGGGGAAAACTGGGAGTTTCATCGGTGAATATCGTGAATAATTTTGGAGCATTTGGGTTTCGGTGGGAATCTGAGTGTTGAGGGGTTTAGATCGCGATATTTGGGGATATTAAACTAGGATTAACTAGGTAACAGAACTGTGAGTAAACTGGGAAGTTCGAAATCCGTGAATTTATTAAAAATTGGGATTTTTGGGAGTATTGTCCAGTTGGCATCTCCATTTTCACCTCGTGCTCCACGAGCACGTGTTGAATAGTAGAAAACCTGAGTTTAAACTCCAACTATAGGATAAATTAACTGCTCCTGAGTTATTAAACTGGGAATTTAAACTTTAAACTTATTGAACTGGGAATTTTGGGGAAATATTGTTGATAATCGGCTCAATAACTTCATTATTCAAACCGGAAATTGAGTATTGCGTCATACAGCAGTGGATGGACGGTGATAATTCCAGACGTGGAATTATCACAAAAAGTTGTAAAATATACAGAGAAACATTTTGATCAAATTACATTGAATAAATTTCACTCATTATTATTTTCAAACAATCAACTCTCTTCTTTAAATTGAAATACCTAAATTATCATTCAGTTAGGAATTCTTTTGGTTCAACGAGACACTGGTATTAATAATTTAATTGACAGGTAATTATTATATTTTGATTTTTGGATGAGGCTTGCCCTCATCAACAGAAAACACGCCATTTTTGTTGGTTAATGTATTGTATTATTAATTAACATTACAATTTATACTAAATGATTGAATATATAATTTCCATAACAAAGCCGGTGAATGATTTTTCAAATTTTGTGAATTCAAAAAGTATAACATTTGACTAAACTCCAACCAAACCCTGACTAATCCCAGACGAATCTCCGACTAAACCCTGACCAAACTCTGATTAACCCTGAGTGACACCCCGAATAAACTCTGATTAAATTCTTTTTAGAGCTATAATTTCAAAGCAGCGGGATTCGCCTGGGCATGATGATAAGAAGCCCAAAAAGCCGAAAGGGCCAGGGACCGCCCTATCAGTTACGAAGTCTGACCCTCCGGCGAATAACCGAGGTTGGGAGACAGTGAAGGTTAGGAGGAAAGCTAAACAGACTCCTAAGACGCCATCAAATGCTCCTCAGAATGCACAGGGAACGGAAAAATCAGCATCCAGGTCCGATGCACTGATCATTCGCCCAAAAGGTAAGGTGAAGTATGCCGAGATACTAACCAGAGTGAAGAAGCATGTCCCCCCGGAGCAGGCGTTGGGATGCGTTGACAAGATACGCAGAACAGCTACAGGGGACATGCTTATCGTTTTAACGAAAGACGGCACAAGCAAAGCCCGGGTATTGCAAACGACCATAGCCTCCCTCCTCAGAGAAGAGGCGGAGGTTCTTCGTAAGGAGACTCAGGAGAATATCGAGATCAAAGATCTTGATCATATGACGACAAAGGAGGAAATTTTGGAAGCTCTCAGGAAAATAGCGGGCAACGAGGTCCAAATTACGCTGGACGTCATAAAGTCCCTGCGGAAAGCCCACGCAGCGATGCCGGGATGCTAATCGAAGTATTAGCTGAAGAGCGAAGGTGTCTTTACCGTACAAAAGGATAAACCTCACTAAACCCAGAGGAGCTTAGGAGGGAAGAGAGGCGAAACAGCATCCGCCAATGGCAGTTGCAGTGGGACGCCTCGACCAAGGGGAGATTGACACATCGACTGATTCCACAGTTAGACGTCTGGCGAAACCGACAACACGGAGAGGTCAACTACTAGCTCTCTTATACTTTAAAGGGACTTTTCAACAGCAACAATCATGTTGAAAAAGTTTCCGGTCAACGTATTATTACATATTACTAGACGGAGTAACGGCTTGAAAGCAACTCTGATGCTTTCAGGACATGAGTGCTTCCGGGAATATCTTCATAGATTCAAACATGAAGATTTCCCGGAGTGCCCGGTCTGCACAGGAGTCAACGAAGATGCGGAACACGTGTTTTTCGTGTGTCCACGCTTCAGCATTGCCCGCAGTACATGGGAAACTTGCGCTACGAGGAGAGATGTCCCCCGAGAGTATAGTGAGTGCCATGCTATAATCGGAGGCCTCCCGGGACGCAACGAGCAACTTTGCGGCAGAAGTCATGAAAGTGCTTAGAACGGAGGAACGTGAGTGCAAGGCAGCAGAATAGCCGAGGAATCTACTGAAACCTATCCACACCCAACACCTTAGCGGAATAGGAGAATGTGCAGTAGAAGTAAAACGTGGAAGACCAAATGACTGATGCCTCCCTCACGGAGTGATACTTAGCGGTCATGCCGCGGGGGAATTGAAGTTTAGTGGAGATGTCTGACTGGAGTTTAGTGGATATTGACAGTCTGTCCGAGTCTCCCACTCACTTGACGGAGGGAATTCACCAATCCCCTCCCTTAGGTGAGGATTCTCCAAACAGATAAAAAAAAACATACATATGGGCATGGTCTGGAAATTACATATTTGAACTCCTGAGACCAGAATTAACCATCCTGACACAAAAAAATGGAAATTTCGGATTTAACGAATACAATGCTTCCAATTGGAAGCAAAATGGCTTCTCCCCGTACCGCCACTGTCTGAGCAATATAACGAAACCCAATTGTAAAATCCATGTATCCTCAATTTACTTATCTTGAATAAATTATCTTTTCATTATCATAAAATTTTATCTAATTATTTCAATGGCCCTGCCCATTTTCCATCCACCATCCCATCCATCCACCCACCACCCATCATCCAGACCCAGCACCAACCACCCCATCCACCCACCCAACACCCACCACCTAGCCACTCCCCTCATCATCGAGACACCCAACACCTAGACACCCCCTACCAACCTCCTAGCCACCCGCCACCCATCCGTTGCCCTAGCACCCTTCCACCTTCTGACCCTACATCCACTACCTAGCCAACCATCACCCGTTGCCCTAGTACCCTTCCCCCCACCATCAGCGGGCCCAGACAAGCCAGGTTACACTGTGCGAGAGAGAAGGATCTCCTTTATTACTCGCACGGGCGCCAGGGGGGAAAAAGGGGGGGAGGGACTGTCTTCCAATTTCAGGTACTAACTACTAGCATTCCTTCTCTCCCTCCCAATACGCTTACAGGGAGGGAAGATCTACAGACACCGCCTTACATCATTTGGTGCGACTTATAGAGGGACAATTTGCCGCCAAGGGATACGTGATAGGGGCCTTTCTAGGCATAGAGGGACCTTTCGATAGTGTTGCGAAATAGATAGTGTACATTTGTACTGTAGAGATGCGTGAGAGTGTGAGTGTTGGTGTGCGCGGGAGCATACGCATAGGATTGGCGTCGGCCACTTCGGCGTGGAGCTGTTTCTAAGTAGAAAGCGAGTTAGTAAGAGTTGTATTAATTGAACATAATAAATAATAATGTTTGTATTAACATTCATCTCTGGGTAGAAATTATTTAGAATTAACATGGTAGCAGAGCGTGGTTGAAAAGTTTAAAAGAAAAGTGACTGTAAAAACAAAAAAGACAGAAAATGAAATCTCCTTGTGAAATACCAACGGCACGTGAAAAAAAATAGACTACACCGAGAGCATCGTACGTGAGGAATGACGACATCCTAATAACAATTTTCAATGGGTCAGAATACAGCAACTTGAAAGTGAGAATATTTAAGTTCATGGAGATGAAAAAATGTTTAGAAATGGTGATGCGAGAAAGAGGGACAAATGATGATGAAACAACATAGTTAGAAAATGAACTAAAAGCAACAAATTTCATCTTCAGTGCCGTCGACAATAAACAAATGGAACGCATGAAATTGACCACACCATTCCAAATGATAAAGAAATTTGATGACGAGTACCTCAAGACATGCACAATCCTATAGATTCTTGCACGAATTAACCTAGAAGGCATTAAGTTGGACAGTTACACAGACGTGGGAAAATTTTTCGATGAGTTCAGCAAAGCAGTGAATGAAGTAAAAGCAGCAGGAGCCGAGTTGAGTGCGACCGAGACATTAAACTACATGATAAAAGCCCTCCCCATATCGTTGAGTTATTTCGGAGATTTAATTGATGTACTACCAGAGGAACAAACAAGCAGCGGTTCGAGCCTATTCGACAGAAGGCATGCGACCGTTTCTTTTCGCGTTATTAGTCTTTTTCTTCTTTTCCTTTCTACCAATTCCATTGGTAGTAAGCTTCCGAATGGATCCGTTCCTCGTGCCTATGACAGGCATTCGCTAAGTACTAGTACTTTGCATCATACAAGGATTTTGATGAAAAAACAGAAAGAGGGGAATATCTCGAACACTTTGTATGAACAGGTATAGATGTTTCAATTGATGTCGGTAGAGGACATCAAGATGAATATTTTGAAAAAACAAGTGGGTATGGAGATTATTGCAGAAAGATAATTTATATAATACTTACCAGGTCACACAAAAGCAATGCTTCCATTCGCAGGAAATATGAATTCCACTCAAACCAGATCTCCACATTGTCACTGGGAAAGAATGGTCCGATGAAATCCATGCTATCGTCTAATTTTTTGAATAATGTCAATATATTACCTCACCCTCGCTCAATGCAACGAGCATCCATACTCTACATGATGTTCAGAAGAAAATATTTAACCTTTTAATAAAATGGATTTATACAAAAAAATTAATATCTCCTAAACCACTGTGCCAATAACGCTCCTTTCAAGTGCGGACCTTTGTCAAATTTCAACTTGATATCGTTTTTCTGTCACAAGTTATCAGCCGCACAAGAATGAAAAAAAAAAGAAAAATGAGAATATCTCGAAAACTTTCTATGGACGGGTAGATATATTTTGATTGATCTATATAGTAGTTGTCGAGATGAGTATTTAACAAAAAAAATTGAAATCCGTCGAGTAGTTGACGAGATATTTGATAAAATAGATTTCCACAAAAAATTGAATATCTCGCGAACCGCTCGGTCGATTGTGTTATAAATCGGACGAAGGTCCGATAATTTTCACAACAAATAAAATTTTGGACTATTCTCCCAAGACTTACATGGTCTTTGCTTGAGAATCTAATCCCTATGGACCCTTACCTTCAGTGCTACGCACTTCTCACTGAATCGTGTCGTTGGATATGTAAATAGTTAGAGGTACGAAGGAGATTATTGAGGGGCAAATGAAATAATTTATAAACCGAAGTGAGTTGCCGTTAAAACTTTAATATCCCCATGAATAAAGCACTTTTGTTAAATTGAGAAATATATGATCTCGGAACATTATACTTTAAATCAAAATAAATTGAACTAGTAATTTATTTAACTAATTGACACAATTCGCAATATTCTGGAATTCGATACTGGACGATTAGCGCATATAAAATTGATTGACTCGATTCGAACAATGAAATTGAGAGAGGCCGAAGATTTGTCCCGGAAAATCTAATGTGGAAATAATTAGGCTCACCCTTATCTTAGTACTTTACAAAACTGGTATAGTCGGCGAAAACGTCCTTCGATGATCTTTGGATAGACAGGGGGCGGCGAATCCTAATTAGTTGGATAGTCACTCAGTTTTGATTAATTTCATTATTTCGGAGATATTAAGTCAAATTAGTTGATAAAGTTCACTAAATCCCACTAAGAATTAGTTCACGTATTATAAAAGGTTCGCTTCGATTTCAGTTAACTTGATTTTAATCTAATAACTAATGGTAGAATTTGCAAATGAGTCCAACCAGTGACATACGCGTGTATGATATGCTCTAACTTGCGCGACTACGAAGTTGAGCGTAATTGTCGCGGATCGAAATTATTACTGCAGTTATTCCGGACGCGCACTGAAGTCGGTTTGCCGCACGGTTAAAGCCCAAGACTAAGGGAAACGTACACGGCGTTGTTGAGTGCGGAGGAATAATTGTGCAGGAGCCAAATTTTATGTTATTCCCTTGACGGTAAAATCGTGACTGACTATTGTCTCGAGCGCTCTTCATTTCGATGCACCCATTGGGGATGAGCGCTTCATCGTCAAATTTTGCGCTCACGTGCGAAACGGGGATAGAAATAAAATTCTGCGTGATACTTTACGTATGGAAATGCTGACATTTTAATTTCATGCGCGCGAGACTATTCGTAAGGTAAATGTGAATTAAATATGATATGGCGAGTATAGATCAGTCACCGCGCCCTTGGAGTCTTCGCTGACGCTCGGAGTCGTCACGCGTGCCGAAAATTGCTGACGCTCGAGCTCAGCGCGCGGACGTCCGAGAGACGCGGCTGCTCGATACGTCTAGCGAACATTAAATAAAATTGAACAGAAGAGATTTTAAATTTTAGAGATTTTGTATGTAACAATTGCAACCATCCAGAATACCAACCGTCTATGTTATAAAAGCTAGAAGCATACCAAATTTAAAGTCGCTATCTCCATTTTTTATTGAGTTATCGTGCGCAGAATTTTTTTTTACGAAAAAACGGATAAACGGCAATAAATCTCCAAACTTTGCATAAATCGGTATATATGATATTATTGATCTAGATAGGGGCCATCGAGACGAATATTTTGGAAAAAAATTGCAATCGATGCAGTTGTTGGTGAGATATTGAGGAAAAATGAAATTTAAACAAGTGGTTATATCTCAGGAATTATTAGACCGATCGAGCTGAAACAAAGCACCAAAGTGGGGCTCATTCATAGCTATCATGTGCCAAAATTTTAAATTTTTATCTGCGAATTTCACCGTATTTATGTTGAATTTTCTAAAAGTGAGTCACCAAAAATCCAAATCTGCACACACATGCATACAGATATGACCCTAAAAACATCATTTCTTCACGTTGTATAACGTTCTAGACCATTTTCAATCAAAATTAGAAAATCGAAAAATCGACTAAAAACAATACTTCCCTTCGGAAGCAAAAACAGTTGAACTTCTAAAAAGCAAAATTAAAACCAAAATGATGGAACGACCGAAGGAAACAAAGAAGACTGAGAGTGAACCCCATAACTACAGCGCATTTAATACAGAGATGAAAACATACACACAGACATGCTACAAGTGCGGTAAGCCAGGAAACTTCAAACGAGACTGCAGGCAGCAGTATGACATCAGTCGAGGTCACACCAGAGGTAGATCACAAAGCAGAGCCAGAGGAGATTTCTCACGAGACAGCAGCAATTACAGGGGCAACGTAAGGGGATTCCGCAGAGGAAACTACAGGGGAGCAGTGAACACAACGACAAGATACCAAGAGCATCTGACCAACATAACTATCAGAGATATTACAACATATTTATGACTGAAGTTTATAAAACACATGTAAGTAGCGAACAAACAAAAGACAGTGAAATTAATTGGACATTAGATAGCGGATGCACTGATCACATAATCAATAATGATAAACGGTTACCGGATACTTGTTCCCCGGAAAATGGTACCCCAGAAAATTTGTCCCCCGGAAAAATGTTCCCCATTTCTTGTTTTTCTGTCTCAATCCTTGAAAAGTTCCTCTTTTTTTTCCTGCCTCAATCCTCGTTTGCTTTGCATTCTTATTCCTCTGAATGGTCAATGTTTTGTTCTTGATTCAACCGGTATGGGGGGCTCCCGGCGAGGGGGGCTCATTGAGAGATGTTATTATCGTATATCGAGTAACATGTTCATCAGACTTACAGTTGTCAGTGTGGTATCGTTATTTGTAGGGACTTGTTGCATATAATCAATTAAAATGGTGAATATTGTTGCTTATTTGCTAAACCACTCTCTCTCAGTCACCAACATTTGCCTGCCAGAATTACTGCGACAAAATTTATAAGATGCCTGTCATGGCAGCATAAATGCAGAGCCGAGCAGCAAATAAGCAACAATATCCACCATTTTAATTGATTATATGCAACAACAAGGCTCTACGAATGGCGAAACAACACTGACAACTGTAAGCCTCATGATCACGTTACTCGATATACGATAATAACATTTGTCAATGAGCCCCCCTTCCCCTCTCAAACCCAAATCGCAATAATACCGAAATATTACATACCGGTTGAATCAAGAAGTCAACACTGGCCTTTCAGAGGAATAAGAATGCAACCAAAACGAGGATTGAGGCAGGAAAAAAAGAGGAACTTTTCAAGGATTGAGACAGAAAAAAAAGAAATGGGGAACATTTTTCTGGGGAACAAATTTCCTGGAGTACGATTTTCCGGGGAACGATTTTCCGGGTACGATTTTCCGGGAACGATTTTCCGGGGAACATTTCTCCTAGAACCATGATAAACTATTCGAAACAAGTGTAAATCTAGTGAAACCAGTAGATGTGAAATTAGGTGATGGATTTGTAGTACGAAGGCTACAAAAATAGGAAGATTGAGAACAATATTTAAAATTAATGGTAGAGAAATCCCTGTAAAATTAGTTAATGTTTTTTATGTAAAGGAAATGAAATAAAATTTGATAAGTTATGCCAAAGGTACAGGTAGAAATACAGTGATATCTTATGAGAACGTATCAGAAATATATAATCCCTTTGATGAGTTAATTTCAATTGCTAGAAAAGAAAAGGACATTTATCGTATGACAAGTCATATAAAAAGTTCAAACTAGTACAAAGAAGTGAATAACAGTCAATTAACCGATAATAATCAAGAGACAACGACACAAAAAGAAAAATGGCATAGAAAGCTTGGACAAATTTTAAATATCTGAATAAAATATGGGAAAATGAATTATTGATTATTACACCTAAAAAATTAGAATCAGAGTTTATGAAATGTGAAACATGTATAAAATCTAAAATGCATAATATGCCATTTAAAAATAATCGAAGAAGAGCCAGTGCAATTTTGGAAACAATACATACTGAGGTTAATAGGCCTCACCCTACCACAGGAAATCGTGGCGAAAAATATTTTGTAACAAGGAACACTAGGTAGGTGTCCCCCCCAATTTCCATAAACTTTATATATGTTTTAGAGGAGTCAAGTTTAAGTTACACGTATTTTTTTGATCTGCCCATACGCGGGTTTAGGATGTAAAACTGCTCTCTGAAGGTGACCACCTCTCGGGGTATATTTTTAATTGCGCCTATACGGAGAATGTTTAGGCAAATATTTTATGATATAACAGGAAGCTAATGAAAAATGATGAAAATAGAAATTGAAATCATCCACGAGGTGCGAAATTTGGGAAGTAAACTACCCCCGTGAAGAGTCTTTTTTTTTATAAAAGAAAATAATGTTCCGAATTTCATGAAACCAATTTCATTAGACTCTGCATAAAAAAGTACAAGATACCTTTTTTGCATCTTTTTGGAACTGCAATTTAAAAGAGAAACAAAATCAATTTCCTGGAATTTGCCAACTTTGAAATTTTTCCCACTGTAACACAGCTGGTGGGGAATAATGGAAAAAACAATTGAAATCGACCACGAGGGGGAAAATTTAGAGGGTAATTTACCCCCGTAAAAAGTCATTTCTCTCATAAAAAAAATATTGCTCCGAGTGTCATGAGATCAAAAGGCATGAAAGAAGACAAAATGACTTTCTTCGAAATTTTTAATTGCAATTTAAACGAAGAAACAGATCCATTATGATGGCTTCCGGATGGATGAAGCGTCTAGATTCAGCTTTTTGCCGACATTTCGCAAACATTTCAGTCTGCATCATCAGGGCTAGGTTGCTCCGATACTGAAGCTCCCCGTTGTAAGGAAGTCCTTATATACCCCCTGACTCCAGGAAGGGGTAGGTAGAGTGGTGAGGGGTATCCTAGCCAATTAAGATGATTTTAATCGATCAACTTGTCAATTAAAAAACCGGGAGGATGGTGTGCCAAATTGGATTGGTTTGGTATCCTCGATCCCTATTGAGATTGTTCGGATGTTTTTGGATCTCGAGACCTTCGCGATGTTTCCTGGCGAAATATCCTTGTGAGCTGGCAAGCATTTCTGTCTTGTCATATTGGATAGAGTGTCCAGTGTCCACCCAATGTTCAGCCAGTACAGATTACGAGAAATGGCCATTTTTTACACACCGTTGATGTTCTTTGATCCGTGTACTGATTCTCCTCCCGGTTTCACCAATGTATACTTTTCCACAAGAGCAAGGAATTTTGTACACCCCTGGGAGACTAAGTGGTGGTCTCCCATCCTTAGTACTGTGGAGCATTTGTCCAATTTTCGTTGGTGGTTTGAAAATTGTCCTGATGTCATGCTTCTGTAGTACCTTGCTAATGTGATCGGTCGAACCTTGAAGATAGGGCAGAACAGGCGTTTTCTGATGTTCTACTTTATCAGCAGATTCACTCTCAGCTGAGTTCTTGTTTTTCAGCTTGTGCAAAACACGGTGGACTTGTTTGCTCTGGAATTCATTGTTATTCAATGCTTTATCCAGGTGTTGAACTCCGGCTTCCAGGTATTCAGGCTGGGAAATAGTGAGAGCTCGGTACATAAGAGAACTTATCACCGAGGTCTTTTGAGAAGGGTAATGGTGTGAGAAGGCATGGATGTATCTGTCTGTATGTGTAGGTTTTCGGTAGACTCGGTGACCAAGACTTCCGTCCTCATTACGATGCACTAAGACATCTAGGAAGGGAAGTGACTTCTGTTCCTCAATCTCCATAGTGAATTTTATGCTCGGATGTTGTGAGTTGATAAAATTCAGGAACTGAGGCAACGTGTCTGCTCCATGTTTCCAGAGGACCAAAGTGTCGTCGACATACCTGAACCAAACAAGGGGTTTAAGAGGAGCTGATTTAAGAACTTTATTTTCGAAATCTTCCATAAAAATGTTTGCTATGGTGGGAGAAATCGGTGAACCCATTGCTGCTCCGAATGTTTCTTCATAGAACTCCCCTTGAAATTGGAAATAAGTGGAAGTCAAGCAGTGTTCAACCAGAGTGAGGAGTTTAGGTGGATTTTTGTGGGGTTTTTTGATAATGTTAAGAGTGTCGGGAATGGGTACATTCGTGAACAGGGACTCCACATCAAAGCTAACCAAA
This sequence comes from Diachasma alloeum, assembly GCF_001412515.2. Classification (NCBI taxonomy): domain Eukaryota; kingdom Metazoa; phylum Arthropoda; class Insecta; order Hymenoptera; family Braconidae; genus Diachasma; species Diachasma alloeum. The sequence goes on from NW_021681817.1 coordinate 18,137, forward strand.
AGATCTCCTGGACTAGTTTGAATGTGAGACAGTTTGTTCACGAAGTCTTGGGAGTTTTTGATGTGGGAACTATTCTGACCCACGAGTATTTGGAGTGGTTTGGTCAGATAGCGAGCTAATTGGTACGTGGTGGCACCAATGCTGCTCACTATTGGACGAAGGGGGATAGTCTCTTTGTGAATTTTTGGGAGACCATAAAGTCTGGGAGAGAAGGATTCTCGGGGACTAAGGATTTTTTGGGTTTCGGGAGAGAGATCAGCTACCTTCAGAAGTTTGACCGGCTTCCTCTCCACGCCTGAGGTTGGATCCTTGTTGAGCTTTTTATATATATTCGAATTGGTCAACATGGCTTTGATTTTATCAGAATAAGCTTCCTTGTCCATGACCACAGTCGCATTACCTTTGTCTGCTGGAAGGATGACAATATTGTCATTCTTCTTAAGACTGAGTAAAGCTGAGCGTTCCTCCCTAGTAATATTTTGTTTAGGAGGTTTCGCTTTGTGGAGGATGTTGGACAGCTTTCTTCTGATCTCATTGCCAATCTCCGAAGGCAGGTGAAAGATGGCCGTTTCCGTCTGGCTAATGATCTCTTGAGTAGGAATTTTGGTTGGGGCAACAGCGAAATTATGTCCTTTCGCCAAAATGGATACCTGGGCCTCTGTTAATGGGAAACTGCTGAGATTCTTGACTGTATGTGTCAAGACTTTCGGCTTCGAAGGAGGGACCAGTTTCTCAAACTTTGCCTTCTGATTTTTTGTTCTCAACTCCGCGGAATGGATAGTTTGTTCATATGTAATACGATCAAGCGTGCTCCATAACTCCGGTTCCAGAAAACTTGAAAGAATCAGGTGAAGGTTGAGAATCTGTTGGGAAGTCTGAGCTAGGATGTTCTTGGTTGCACAGATTCTTTCCCGGATCAATCTTAGTGAGGCTTGTCAGAGAATTGACTTCGCCTGCTGAGATGGAAAGTCCTTATATGAAGTCCTTAAGAAAGTCCTTATTGACCAGCTGATCAATTACAAACATCTTGATTGGCTGGGATACCCTCATCACTCTACCTACCCCCTCCTGGTGTCAGGGGGTATATAAGGACTTCCTTACAATGGGGAGCTTCAGTATCGGAGCAACCTAGCCCTGATGATGCAGACTGAAATGTTTGCGAAACGTCAGCAAAAAGCTGAATCTAGACGCGGCATGCATCCGGAAGCCATCATAATGAATAATAATATTGGCCGCGAAAGCTCAAATTGAACGCCTCCACGGAGGGGCTATCCTTGGCTCTGTAAACTTGTTTACTAAGCTCAGGAAGTCTTTGCACATCCATCTGTGCTCTCTAGAATTTTTAAAAAGCTGCCGTGACCATCAAGTGGTACCGAAATGCTTTCAGTTGAAGAACCCTTTTCCATCTCAGCAAGCGAAGTCAATTCTCCGACAAGCCTCACTAAGATTTATCCGGGAAAGAATCTGTGCAACCAAGAACATCCTAGCTCAGACTTCCCAACAGATTCTCAAACTTCACCTGATTCTTTCAAGTTCTCTGGAACCGGAGTTATGGAGCACGCTTGTTCGTATTACATATGACCAAGGCATCCATTCCGCCGAGTTGAGAACAAAAAAGCAGAAGGCAAAGTTTGAGAAACTGGTCCCTCCTTCGAAGCCGAAAGTCTTGACACATACAGTCAAGAATCTCAGCAGTTTCCCATTAACAGAGGCCCAGGTATCCATTTTGGCGAAAGGACACAATTTCGCTGTTGCCCCAACCAAAATTCCCACCGAAGAGATCATCAGCCAAACGGAAACGGCCATCCTCCACCTGCCTTCGGAGACTGGCAATAAGATCAGAAGAAAGCTCTCCAACATCCTCCACAAAGCGAAACCTCCCAAATAAAATATTACTAGGGAGGAACGCTCAGCTTTACTCATTCTTAAGAAGAATGACAATATTGTCAACATTTCAGCAGACAAAGGTAATACGACTGTGGTCATGGACAAGGAAGTTTATTCTGATAAAATCAAAGCCATGTTGAGCAATTCGAATATATTGTAACGTGTTATTTTGTTTCGACCGTTCAACGGTGGAGTTTCACCGTCCAGACGAGAAGTCACTGTGTTTGTGAAGCGAGAGTCAATCTTTTCTTTTTGTTGGATTTGTCTAATTATCTCGGTTTATCATTTTGTTTTGTATCGAGCCACGTCTAGAGTCATCGGCTGATATCGAGCCTGGAGTCTGCGAAGGGCTGGAGAAGAGGAATCTCTGGGAAGCCATTGTAGAGTTTGGGTGTGCCACGTTGAAATTGAAATGGTTCCCGCTTTGGAGGGAAGTGCGAGACACGGTCGACCGGCGGCGCCACCTACCGGAGATAGCTAGGGAGATGAAGGCAATGCATTGGCTAGTACCCATTGAGGCGTAACTAGGGGCCTCCATGCTGAATCGAAAACTGGTGGTTCAGGTGGCGATGGGGGGAAAACTGGACTGACGTTAGACGTCCAGGAGGATTGTGGTGGCTGAAGGGATAAATTGTTGGATAATTTTCCCGGATGATTTTGTTATTTGTGGTTGATAATTCGCGTCACAGAGTTACTGCTGAGTGGGTGAATTGAGGCACCTGTTGGTGCTGGCTCTGGTTAGGTTGGGTTAACGACCAATCAGAGGGGATTGTGGATATCCCTAGGCCAATGGGGGAACCGTGTCGTCGGACGACGCCGACACATGGGAGAAGCGTGGATTTTAGCCTCACTTCGCGTTTGGACGGTGGACTGTGTGTTGTGAAAATTTCGTTGTCGGAAGTTGGAGAAAAGGAGTTGGAGTGCACAGAGGAATCTGCGTTTTGGCTCTCTTGGAGTGAACCTTTGCCCAGCCCTCGAGTTTCAGGTCGATAGGAGTTTGGTGAGTGGAGGAAACCTTCCAAAGATTGAATTTTTGTTGTATTTTTCCCCAAGTAAAAAGAGTCTATCGGTCGGTGATTTTGTCTGTATCGACGGTTAGCGTCGGGCGATTGACGCTATTTTCATGTGGTCAATTGTCCGGTTGAACCCTTCTTGCTTGTTCGGCAGAAGTTAGCCTCTTTTGTTGTTAATTATTTTTTTCAGAATTTCGAATTTGTGAATTTAATGATTCTTTTAGTTTTTTTAATATTCTGAGATCTCCTTTTCTTGATCAGATTCAGTGGTTATATTATACTTTCTTGACTCTCGTTTCGACTAGCCGATTGTCGACAGTCGGATGTGGATCTCGACGACCGGCTAACATCTTATGATTTTCTTAACACATTTCCTTTGACATTTTCCGATGTCCGGCATTTATTGTAGACTAATTAATTTCTTTTGAGTCTGGATATTTTAATTACTTTCCTTGCTCACGAAAATTGGGGTTGTAGCGTCAGTGTTGGCGCTCGAGTTATTTGTCGTGACCTTGCGTACGGTCATTTGAGTCTCGTTGTTTGTCTCTCGAGGCGATTCCAATTTTCCTTGCTGGAGATTATTTTCTCCTTCATTCAATTTATCATTCTGAATATTTTTTTCTTGTAATATTTGCTTTTCTCTCAGTTATATCTGACTGATTCCATTTTGCTAGTTACTTTAATTCTTGACATCTTTTTATCGATTAATTTTATTCCTTCTGACTGATTCTATCTCGTTAATTGACTAGTATTTAATTTTGTTGATAATTTACTGTTAGGGAATTTTGGATGTGTCGAGTCCTTAGTTTAAAAAAAAAAATTGGATATTAATGTAATAAACTATTTGAATTCTTATTGGATATTTGAGGAATGAGAAAGAGGGTTTGTTGAATAAACTATTTTATTCCCCGCATTTTCGGAATTTGGCGATATATTTAGATAAGAGAACCCAGTCATTTCAATAATTGTCAGGACAACATTTTGTGGAACCCAGCCGCCACCGCGGTTGTCTGAGCTGTCGGCAGTTATCCATTTGTCGGAGAAATTTTGGAATATTTTGTTGTTTACATTTTATTTATACGATTCAGTCGTGCTGGCGCCCAACTTTCATTTTGTCATTTGGTCGCTGAGGGCTGCGTATCTTCGCATCGTCCGCAGAGGTACGAAATACGTCACAATATATAAAAAGCTCAACAAGGATCCAACCTCAGGCATGGAGAGGAAGACGGTCAAACTTCTGAAGGAGCTGATCTCTCTCCCGAAATCCAAAAAATCCTTAGTTCCCGAGAATCTTTCTCTCCCAGACTTTATGGTCTCCCAAAAATTCACAATGAGACTATCCCCCTTCATCCAATAGATAGATAGGTAGATAATAAACTTTATTGTTCAGAATTTTGAACAAAACATAATAAAAAAAATAAAGCCGTAAAATCTAATAACATAAAATAAAAGAATGAGATGGGAATTGAGAAAAGAAAAATGAAAAATAAGATATGAAAAACATTTAGTCACTAGGACGCTCTCTGGCTCTCTCTCTGCATAAGCCAGCCCCTCAGATTGGTTTTGAAAGCCGCAGGCGAGGATTGGTCTCTGATGGAAACTGGGATACCATTCCAGATCACAGGACCAGCCATCGCTAATGCGGCCCTGTAGCACTCCGTCCTAAAGCTTGGCACCACCAGAGCCTGCTGGGCCTGCACCTGCCTTCGGGGTTGAGTTGAGGTGTACGCAGCAAAGAGCTCCGCTAGGTATGCGGGTGAACCCGAGCCAAGAACCCGATACATCAGCGTCCCCATGGCCAGCATCCTATAGTCTGAGATGGTTAGCCATCCTAGGTCACGCCGAGGGCCAGAGATCGAGGCATCCCTCGGCAGGCCAGTGACAAATCTTACAGCACGATTGATCATACGCTGGAGTTGCCCATCAAGGACAGAGCCAACCCCCTGTACGACCGCCAGGCAGTAGAAAATGTGGGGGAAGATGAGGGCATTGCCAAGCATTATGCGTACAGGCTTGTCTGTGTACCTGCGAAGGCTGTAAAGTTGGTACAGTGCGCAGTTGATCCTGGATCCCACATGGTTGCTGTCAATAAAAACCCTCAAATTCCTGACGCTGCTCACAACTTCGATGACTTGGAGCCGTCGGCACCAAGTGGAGGCAAGGCGGACGAGTCAATAGCGTTGATAAGATGCTTGGCTCCAAGAAAAATGGCCTTGGTCTTGCCTACATTCAGCTGGAGTCTATTGGCGGTAGCCCAAGCCCGAATACGGCAAATATCCTCATTGAGGCGGGTGATACCGGATTGCAACTCATATAAATCTGCAGATCATCGGCGTACAGCAAGTGACGTGCTTCAAGAATCACATCACCGATGTCATTGATGAAAAGGGAGAAAAGCAGCGGTCCAAGGATGGAACCTTGCAGGACTCCAGCGTTGGTTGGAAAGAAGCCTGATGGCCCAGATTCGCCCCTCACCGCCTGTGATCGATTAGCCAAATAGGGAGCGAACCAAGCGGTGGCACGCATGGAGAGACCCAAGGCTTGGCGATCAGAATGGGGTGGGAGACGGTGTCGAAGGCCTTGGGGAAATCGAACAACACCAGTATAGTGATCTTACGCTCATCCACCCCACGTCTGACATCATCCATTAATTTCAGGAGGGCCGTTTGCGTGCTATGCCGAGCCGGAAGCCGCACTGATGAGGATCCAGCAAGTTGTGCGCTTGAAGAAACCGAGACAGCTGCTTAGAAGCCAACCGCTCAATGACTTTCCCAAGGAAAGAAAGGATCGTAATCGGCCGATAGTCTGACGGAGTTTTAGGGCTGCTGACTTTGGGCGCTGTGATAAAGATTCCACGTTTCCAAGCAGCAGGAAAAACCGAATCAGAGAACGACCTGTTCATCAAGCTGGTAAGGCATTCCGCCAGCGCCGGTAACGTGTGTAAGATCATGCCCCGCGAAATGTTATCGGCAACAGCATTCGACTTGATGGAAGAGATGGCAGCATTACCATCCAGCCAGCTTACTTCAGCTAAGGCAAACTGAGCTCTTGGTGGGAAACTGACATCAAGAGGCCGAGCCGATCCAGAGAAGTCACCGTCGAGACAGCAGCAAAATGCACATTGAGGACATCAGGCGGAATGGCAAGACTATTGGAAAGGCCATGAGTGAGCGCCAAATTGCGCAGCTCTTTCCAGAGCGATGCTCCCGATAGCCCAGACAGCCGGGAACGGTAGTAGTTCATGCGCGCCTTCCGAAGAAGAGATTGGTGGATACTCCTCGCCTGGCGGAACACCATTAGCCGCGCATGGGAGCGGTCACGCCCAAATCGCCGATAGAGAGAGCGCACATGTTTCTCGGACAGTCGTAGTTCTTCAGTAAGCCAGGGAGCAGCCTTAATGGCATTTATCCTCACTCGGCGTAGCGGAGCGTAGGTGTCAACCAGCAGGGAGTAAGCATCAGAGAATGTTGTTGCAAGGCAGTCGGCATCAAGTCCAGGGACGAGAGTCCTCTAGAGCGTACTCCGGAAGTCCTCTAGCGCATGCGGGGTCGCTAGGCCAGCCAATTTACGGGTAGTGATTGTGCAGGCTCGGGGCTTGCATCCATTGATGGTGATTGATGCGGAGATAAGGTGATGTCCAGCAGCCATAGGAGCTGCAGAGGTGAGACACTGAGATAGCTGGTCGCATTCGTCAATAAGGCAGAGGTCCAACCAGGTCGGTGAGGTGAGAGTCGTATGGGTTGCGCCATGATCGACCAGCTTCAGGGAGAGGTCGCTCATCAAAGATCGTATGAAGCGAGCGTCAGCACTATCCGACAACTGGTCAGCATTGAAGTCTCCCATGATAATTTTGTGCGAGTAGCCATCAAGCGAGCTCGCCAAGAGTTCAGAGAAATTGGCAGGAGAATAGAAGGGGGCATGCGGGGGCCTGTACACGGCCGCAACGAAGATTGGGGAAGAGTTGTGCACCAGCGCCTCACAGAACAGGTACTCGACATGTCCTAGCCGTCCCGACCAGACCGCAGTTGAGGCAGAGATGACGCTTACCTTGACAGAGACATGATGGTAGATGGCGACTCCCCCACCATGTTCATTACGGTCGCACCGCAGGAGACAGTAGTTAGGGGTGTTGAGGGTACTACTGGGAATAGCCGACGACAGCCAGGTCTCGGTAACCACAATGAGATGGTAGGTAAGGTTGTCACTGTCCAGAGAGCTCTTGAGAGTGTCAAGGCGTCGTCTGAGTGAGTTCACATTGAGGCAGCAGGCATTGAACTGGACAGCAGTGGGAGACTTTAGGCGTGGCATTGGCGACGGAGAGATAGGTAGTCAACAACCACCGGCAGCAGAGTAGAGATTGGAGATCCGCTCGATGTCAGCATGAGAGTTGATGGTGAAGACAAGGTCACTTTCCTTGAACTTAGCAAAGATAGAGTCATTCCTAGACCAGACAAACTTGAAGCCCACATCCTTAAGGGCTGTTTTGGCTTTCCCCAGAAGTTGGAAGGTCCTCGATGATAACATGGCGTTGACATTGATTGCAAAGTGAGCGCCATTTCCGCTGTCAGGAGTGGACATACCAGCGAGGCCAGCTCTGTCAATGGCCGAAATTGGCAAATGACCTCTAGCCCTGGAAGAGGACAGTTTTAGCCCAATAGAAACCCTGGAGATGGATTTCCGCCCCGCTTGGGCGTTGGAAGCAGGAGTAGATGAGCTCTCTGTATTAACGATTTTCCTCATGAAACAAATACTGGAAATATCAAAGTGATTGAAATTCGGTCGCAGTGTGCGTAAGATAGTCAAGGCCAGCGGGACAGGGTCAGTGAGCGATTCGCTGTTCGGAAAACCAGAGATGACGAGTTCAGAAGCAGCTGTCTGGTCGCTTGAGGAGTGCTGGAGTCACACGCGGCTGGAGTTGACTGCAGCAACAACACGTTGCAGCACAACAGGATCAATGGAGGGCTGAGCAATAGCTGAGGGGATGGAGGCATCAGCTTTGGTGACCACGTCAGCGACTGCTTGCTTAAGCTCCCTGATTTTATCGGAATGTTCCGCTACAATCAGTTCAACATCATCAACACGCTTAACCAGAGCTGGAAGAGAATCAAGAGCAGACAATTTCGATTTAACATCCGAAAGTTCCAGCTAAACATTGTCCAATTTAGAGGAGAGACTGTCAAGGTACTCTGTGCGCTTAGAGATCACCGCCAAGGCCTCAAGGATAGAAGTAGTAATATTGCTGGCTGGAACTTATCCCGAGCTCTGAGTTGAGGTGGCGGGTAGATTCAGTTGCAGCAGGGGCGATGGACAATTTGTAAGGGGACTGACGGCCGGGAGGGGGGAAGGAATACGCCTAGCAGTGTAGCAAGGGTTACACATCTGTAGTTTAGACCCATTTTCATTGGTAAACACTTGCGACCTCATGCAAATGGGGTGAAAGTGCTGGTCACATGCACGGCAGTGCACCAAACGTTCACCACCAGTACGGCCACATTTAGCACAGCAGACCTTCTCAGTATCGGCCATTATATCATTAGGAATTTAAAGCAACCTATGCAAGCAATGCCGATCAGAGCAGTGGTATAGGCGACAGATGGTACTGCAGGTGTCGATGAAGTAGAGCGCGGCTACGAGCTTGAATAGTCACTCACCAGGGGGCTGCAGCGTACAGTAAAGAGAAAGAAATTGCCAAGCAATGAGCCAAATTTACAGGTTAGGAGCCGTGTCGAATGTAAATTGCGATGTTATGTGACAAAATCACAACCAACACTAAGATTTAATCGCTCCAAATGTTGGTTGCAATGTGGTGTATGCAACAGACATTGCAACAAAAAAGCCCGGAGGCAGGGAAAAGCAGGAACAGTGTTCAAGTAGAGAGCAAACAAAGTGACATGCACAGGTACTCACGTGATAAAGCAGCCCTCTCAATAGTGAGCAACATTGGTGCCCCCACGTACCAATTAGCTCGCTATCTGACCAAACCGCTCCCAACACTCATGGGTCAGAATAGTTCCCTCATCAAAAACTCCCAAGACTTCGTGAACAAACTGTCTCACATTCAAACTAGTCCAGGAGATCTTTTGGTTAGCTTCGATGTGGAGTCCCTGTTCACGAATGTAGCCATTCCCGACACTCTTAACCTTACCAAAAAAACCCAAAAATCCCACCCAAACTCCTCCCTCTGGTTGAAAACTGTCTAACTTCCAATTATTTCCAATTTCAAGGGGACTTCTATGAACAAACATTCGGAGCGGCATTGGGTTCACCCATTTCTCCCATCATAGCAAACATTTTTATAGAAGATTTCGAAAACAAAGTTCTTGAAGCTCCTCTTAAACCCTCTATTTGGTTCAGGTATGTCGACGACACTCTCGTCCTCTGGAAACATAGAGCAGACACGTTGCCTCAGTTCTTGAATTTTATCAACTCACAACATCCGAGCATAAAATTCACTATGGAGATTGAGGAACAGAAGTCTCTTCCCTTCCTAGATGTCCTAGTGCATCGTAATGAGGACGAAAGTCTTGGTCACCGAGTCTACCGAAAGCCTACTGCAAGGATATTTTCCCGGGTTGTTCACCCAGGAAAAATCCAAACTACTTTTTAGCCGTCTCTATCGCTCAATAGTCGGGCGCCAGCCGAACCTTCACGGGAGGTTCGACGAAAACCGGCCTCTGAGGCAAACTCGTCCACTCAGAGGACTTCTGTGGCCGGGCAAAGGGTTGCCCAGCTAGCATCAGTGTGACACGGTAGAGTGGGCGAGGTCCACCAGGAGTATCTTATGCCAAACGTTACCAGCCACTATTTCAGGCTGGATATTAAGCCTCACGGCCTAATCATCCATGTAAAGTGAATTTACTCTCATCCTGGAGGGTTTTTCACTCTCTCAGTAGGCTTTCGCCTCCCGAGTATTTCGACTCGGGAGGGTTTTCAGAATTAAATGCGAATCAGCCGGGACTCCTCAGAGCCTGGGACGCCGAGAGGCTGATCCGACCAAAGGGGAACACTGTTACCCACTTCACGACCACCCACACTCTCGGCCACCAGTTACCGCTTCGGTCATCGCTCGTCACCGTCTCCGGGTACTCAAATGTCGGCACATGGTCGGGTCGAGAGGAGGACGATCTCTACTCCAGACCCACGGGCCCATGTGCTCGGCATTTGTTTCGCCGAGCCGGATGACGCCGGAAATAACAAAGTCGTCACTCCGTGTGCTGAAATAACTCCTTTCTTACTAGTGGGGGATGCAGGAGCATCCCCCTACGCTCGCCGCCAGCGGTTATTCACCGAGGCGACGTGGAGTCCGGAACTCATTATCCTGGTTTCTTCAGCCATTCCACCATCCAGCACACCGAGAGATTATTTCAACCTCTCGGTTCAAGCGCTCGTGTTCGACTAACTCGGGATCTTACTAGGGCCTTGCCTCCTAGTCTGGATATCTCGGCGACGATAGGTCATTCCGTTACCCTATCCCCACCAACCAACCCGACGTGATCACGGAGGTACCAGTCCTTTCACCTGGCCATTGATCCCTAGTCTACTCCGACATAGCCTATAGAATCGCCCAGTTGGACAGCCTGTACGTCGGCCCCTTTTCCCCTAGCACATGCTGGGCCAATTCTAAAATAGCGATAGTCTAGTAACGTCCTCTAGACTTCCAGGGGTCGCGGTTCCACCCAAAACCGCTATGCCTTTAGCCTGTCATCGGTCTGTGGCTCTTCTCATCCAGTCGCGGCTCTTTCAGCCGCCTCTAGATGTCGCTTCATGTCTCAATTTTAGAGTTCACGTATCTTTTTAAGGGGATTTCAACCCGTAACGAGAACATCTCGTTACACTACACATACAGACAGATACTTCCATGCTTTCTCACACCATTACCCTTCTCAAAAGAACTCGGCGATAAATTCTCTTATGTACCGAGCTATCACTATTTCCCAGCCGGAATACCTGGAAGTCGAAGTTCAATACCTGGATAAAGCATTGAATAGCAATGGATACCAGAGCAAACAAGTCCACGGTGTTTTGCACAGGCTGAAAAACAAGAACTCAGCTGAGAGTGAACCTGCTGATAAAGTAGAATATCAGAAAACTGCTGTTCTCCCGTATCTTCAAGGTACGAGCGATCGCATTAGCAAGGTACTACAGAAGCATGACATCAGGACAATTTTCAAACCACCAACGAAAATTGGACAAATGCTCCCCAGTACTAAGGATCGGAGACCACCACTTAGTCTCCCAGGGGTGTACAAAATTCCTTGCTCTTGGGAAAAAGTGTACATTGGTGAAACCGGGAGGAGAATTAGTACACGGATCAAAGAACATCAACAGTGTGCAAAAAATGACCATATCTCGCAATCTGCACTGGCTGAACATTGGATGGACACTGGACACTCTATCCAATATGCCAAGACAGAAATGCTTGCCAGCTCACAACGATATTTCGCCAGAAAGCATCGCGAAGGTTTCGAGATCCAAAAACATCCGAACAATCTCAATAGGGATCGAGGATACCAAACCAATCCAATTTGGCACACCGTCCTCCCGGTTTTTTAATTGACCAGATGATCAATTAAAAAAATCTTAATTGGCTGGGATACCCCCCACCCCGCTACCTACCCCCTCCTGGGGTCAGGGGGTATATAAGGACTTCCTTACAACGGGGAGTTTCAGTATCGGAGCAACCTAGCCCTGATGATGCAGACTGAAATGTTTGCGAAACATCGGCAAAAAGCTAAATCTAGACGCGGCATCCATCCGGAAGCCATCATAATGAATAATAATATTGGCCGCGAAAGCCTCAAAACTCAAAGGAAGAAACAGATCAATTGCTTGAAATTTTCCGAATTCAAAATTTTCTGCACGCTAACACCTAGTTCGTGGAGAATGATGAAGAAAACAATTGCACTCGTTCTCCGGCGGGAGAGGTGAATTCAGGGGGCATACTATCCCCGCGAAGAGGCATTTTTCTAATAAAAAAGAATATTGTCAAAACTTTCATGACATTATTTCGATTTGAAAGAGCAGACGAAAATACAGTGTATCTTTTTTCGAACTTTTCTGAAAATAAAATTTTTTTGATCATAAAATGTTGGTTACTCATTTGCCTCTCACACGGTTCTTCTCAAGGAATCGTAATCATAGCATCCCCTAAATTATAATGATGAATAAGTTGATATTCAAATACAAAAATGATCATTATCACCACTGAATAATACGATTCCATTACTAATGAAGATCGGATCACTTTTTTCCACTTGTTATGATTTTATTTTCAGGTCAAATTTCATTACATTTAATGTACAGTATAATTAATGTTAAGGATAGTAATTTGTACAGAAATGGTATTCATTGAAAAAATGCTGCAAACACAGTGATTTTTTGCAACATGAGCATCTTATTACTACAACATTGGAACAACCTTCAATCTCACACTGTGGATGAGAAGATTTTCCAAATGCAAAATGGACAGGATTCTCAAATTCAGCCGGTTCTTTAACAATATAACCGCTTTGCAACCAAGCAAAACGAAATAAATTTTTATATCTTGGTGATAATAATTGATTTTGGACTAAAGACGGTAGCTTTATTATATTATTTCTCAAATGTAAATTAATATCAAGATCAAGGAGAACAACAGTATACGAAAAATGACGGACATGATTTTTCCTTATTCTTAAAACCCTTCATATCAAGGGTTGTATTTTTCGAGTGGTACCCTTTGGGATCAACATGGTTGATACTTCTTTATTTGGTGAAGATGCTTCTTGTATTGTTTGAGAACAGTGCCCACGCCTTGAACCTATTAAGAGTAGACTTTAAGGTCCCACGTTTGGGAAAAACACTGCCTAGAACCAGGTTTTCAAATGCTTTAGAAAATGGAGTCCTCTTCAATAATCGTAATTGTTATATAGAAAATATCATGTTCTCATTTCTTGAATATCATCTTAGCTGAAGAAAGTTTCCCCGATTTTGAAGCCATGACAAAAACATTGGACGATCTAAAAAGATTCCGTTCCACGATTTGATCAAAGAGAGAGAGAGAGAGAGAGAGAGAGAGAGAGAGAGAGAGAG
>NW_021681817.1:31127-77773 GCF_001412515.2 Diachasma alloeum
AGAGAGAGAGAGAGAGAGGGAGAGGGAGAGAGAGAGAGAGAGAGGGCGAGGGGGGGCTACATGAAATGAAAGCCGAAACTCATTTTTAATGCTGAAATGTATTTGCTGTTTATTCAATGTTTCAAAAGTTTACAATAATAATTCATAATTATACAGAAAAATGAAAAAAATTAATCAATTTTCGATAATACCAATCGGAGAGCATACTCGTGGACAACGGTTCAAAATCGAGTGACTATCGTGCCAATCCCTCCTGGTTATTGCTCTGCTCCAATTCCCTACCAATCTCATCAAGCTCCTGCTCGCGCTCTGTTGGCATATCTTGAATGTGCTGTAGTTTTTCATGCATTAGTCGATTTGCTTCCTCGCCCTTCCGATTTTCCAGAACTGCAGCAATCTCTGCTAATTCAGCCTTAATTTCCTCAATGCTCTTTCGAGTCTCTTGGCACGCTGGAACAAGAAAAAAAATCAAGTTCACTTAATAAACACAGTGAATATATCTCAGATATTTATGTTCAGCGCTTGGAGACATCTCATTTGATGGTGTCCAAATGTCTTCCAAATGCGATAAGTCTTCTCTGGACTTGCTAGCATGATCTCCATTAACTATATCATTTCGGGAGTCTGAGAAAGAAAATGGTCTCTGGGGTCGCTGGGATGATTTCCATCGATGATTGTGTCTCTGACACGATCTCAGGGCTCTCGGGGAAGATTTCCGTCGATGAATGTTTCTCAGAGCAATTTTGTTGCACACTCACGAGCCCTGAATTGCCTCTATTTTTCCTTGGCCAATCGCCTCCTTGTTTCTCGAGCTTTTTTTTCGGCCTTTTTCTTTTCAGCGATTTTTAAGCGATTTTCACGAGCACGTGCTTTTTCCTACACACAGAAAACTTTGTGCAGATTATCTGCAATCTTATGCAGGTTTTACCCATAAGCTCCGCGAACCTCCCACTCTGTGTAAAGTCTGCATAGTTATGCATGAAATATGCATAAAGTATGCATGAAGTCTGCTAGTAACCATTGCAGATTATCTGCACTATTTATGCATGTTCCGCCCGTAAGAGTTCCGCAGAAAAAAAAGCCAGTACTCACCGAAACTTTAACGAATTGCGACTTCAATAATTCGGAATTTCATAGAGAAAGCAAAAAAAAAATTGTGAATTCTAAATCAATAATTTAAGGGAATAATGGGACAAAATGGAACAGTAGAGGAAAGTGAAAGAGCGCTTTTTGTTGTATTAGTTTCGACTCTTTATAACGCTGTGGGTAGCTAAGGTTTCAGTTTGTCTCAGCCTCTCCTATAAAAGGTAAATAAGTTGAAGAAAATAAGTACGCACGAAAAAATTTAGTAGAAAATCCTCGCAAATTTGCTAGACAGTTCTTTTGAATTGTTAAATAGAAAATATTCTATTGATGCAGTTCCACATAAAAACGCAAGGTCAAAAAAGTCAATTACGGGGATTTTTTCGCTAATTTTTTTCTCCTGAGTGGTATGAGAGTTATTTCTCAGGTTGCATTTTAATGGTTTAAATGAGAACATTGCTGAAACTTGAAAAAGTAAGAATTCATTTTCTTCGTATATCCATCAAAAACGTTGTTTTTCACGTTTTTAGCTTAGAAATGCCCCTTGTACCACAGTTTTCATCCGATTTCAACTTTTTTTTTAATGTTTACTATACTCCAACGAACAAACCCAAGTATCCGTTTTACTTTATATTTATCAGATAATGAGAAAATGATTTTTTTAGTTTCTATTTTTTTTCCTCTTTTTAGCAAATGCTAAAACTAGTTGTTTTTCGTTATTCCACGTTGTAATCATACGTAATCGAATTATTATAACAAAAAAAAATGGGGAAAAACAACGAATTTTAGCATTTGCTAAAAAGAGGAAAAAAAATAAAAAGTAAAAAAAACATTTTCTCATCATCTAATAAATATAAAGTAAAACGGATACTTGGATTTTTTCGTTGGAGTATAACGAACATTAAAAGTTGTAATCGGACGAAAACTGTGGTCCAAGGAGCGTTTTTAAGCTAAAAACGTGAAAAATGACGTTTTTGGTAAATATACGGGGCAAAACGGTTCGAGTCCGAAATTTTTCTCTTTTTTATATATCCCTTCATATATCAAAAGTCATCCAATGGCTGTTGAGGCCGAGTCGAGACTTCCAAATTTCACCGCGGTCTCCCCTTAAAATTTTTTTTTCTGAATGTTGTTTAAAACTTTGGAAATGCCTCGATTATTTTGAGAAACTCAAATTTTATTCAAATTTCCAGAACACCTAAGAATTCTATTCAATTTTTTAGCAATTCCGGGAATTTTTTCAGAGTTTCTAGAAACTCCTTGAATTCACTTAAAATTTCCAGAAACTCCCTGATTTTTCTCGAAATTTCTAGAATCTTCTTGCATTTCCTTGAATTTTCTAGGAACTCCTTAAATTTTCTCGAAATTTCTAAAAACTCCTTGCATTCCCTAAAATTTTCTAAGAATCCCTGAATTTCCTCGAAATTTGTAGAAGTTTCTCAATTCCCTCGGAATTCTTAAAAACTCCTAGAATTCCAACGAAATTTTTAGAAACTCTTTGAATTTCCTCGAATTTTTTGAAATTTCTTGATTCCCTCGAAATTTCTCAAAGCTCCTTGAATTCCCTCGAAATTTCTAGAAACTCCATGCATTTTCTTGAATTTTCTAAAAATTTCTTGAACATTTTAGAATTTTCTAGAAACTCCTTGAATTCTTTCGAAATTTCTAGAAACTCCCTGAAGTCCCTTGAACTTTCTAGAAAAATCTAGACCTGTAAGCTCAATTTCACAAAACGACTCCTCATAACGAAAACATAGACGTATCCTCATCAAAATTTTGCCCTTATGTGTAAATCATGCCAAATCTGTGCGGAAAATACGCATAGATGTGCAGATAATCCGCATAAAAATTGTGTATTTCATTCATAGCTATGCGGATAATCTGCATAACTATGCATGATTCACGCACTATTTATGCATGATTTGCACATAAGAGAGTGACTTCGGCTTATGTGTGAATCCCGCATAACTATGCAGATTATCTGCACACTTATGCGGATAGTCTGCACAGCGTTTTCTGTGTGTACTTCTTTTTATCCATATCCTGCATTTTTCCTTCTACTGCTTCTGCTTTTCCACCATATTTTTATTTTCAGGGGATACATTTTCATCACACACTTGATTGAAAATATCAAGACCATCTTCCATCTTCCACTCGCTATTTTTATTCCGTTTTGATTTTTCATACTCATAGAATATCAAGGTAGTTTTGGTTTAAAACTTCCAGACTTATATCCTGTTGGACCCGCTGAACTTCTACTGCTTTTGGGAGATGGGCTCACTTGATTTGATGTCATTTTGTCCGAAACGCAAATGTAGTCAAAACTCCCTCGTAAGGATCTTTCATGCAGCACTAGTCAGGTGGAGGGGCTATGAGTTTTCCATACTTTGGAAAATCTATCCTTGGTGGGAAGTCCTGAATATCCTATGAGAAATAAGTCTCTGGTTTTTCTTTTTCAGCCCACTTCATTTGCATTTGCTGTCTATTGTAAAGAAAGATCGGTGATTGGTCGTTTCTGCCTATAAATCAGTGCCTCCTCCCCCGCAGGGAAATACTATTCTTCGCTGCACTCCCTAAGGCCAGGCAATTTTTTCGCCCACTTTCGCTTTATACAATCTCCTTTTTTCTATACCGGTGAAAAAATGTATCCCTGATTTCTACATTTTGTATAATAACACATCAGTATTATACAGGATTGCTCTTTTCATCAAATGTAAATTCTTCTCATTTTTCTCATATTTTCTATCGTTTAATAAACCAGCCGATGGTGATGCTTCTCGGCGATGGAGGATTATAAATCATTCGGAAACTCTCTTCTATTTCTTCGTTGGATTCAGCCGATTCTTTGCTGTAACATACTTGGAAAATGGTATACATGTCCAGTCCATTCTTGTCTTGACCACATAATCTATCTCTTCGATACTTGATATGTATTTTATTCCCTTCTTCTTTTGTACTTTTGTCTTTGCAGCAACATTCATCACCTGATTGGAAATCATCTATTTGACATTTCACATTTTTCGCCATGATCTTTCTTTTTTTCGGCGGTATGTACGTTTCATCCTCCGTGTATTTATTAACATATACACGAATGCGCTAGTGACGAAATCTAGGCTTTCGTTTTTCCCTGTAGTTCTCACTTGGAACAGTTCGATGTCTTGATCTCTCCAAATTTTATCCATTTTTAGAGTCGAAAATATTTTTCACAAATAATCCAGAAAAAAATCGACGTTACGCGTATTAGAAACACATTCGCAGTGATGGGGGTAGCATGATAGGGGTAGGGGTAATATCCACCATATTAAATCCATGGTAGTGGGGGTCATGTCTGACGCCGACGCCCCAGCACTCTGTACGGTTGGGGTAATGTGTGGTGAGCATAGGACTGTTATGTGTATGGTGGGGGGAATTGAGCCCGCCACACTCTCATACCTAACGCTATAAAACACGGCTGCTCGCAGTGTATTTCTTCCAGTCGATACCATTTCGCTCGTCAGTTTTTTTAACATCGCGAATATCCACCAAAAAGTATGCAGTGGTATTGAGCAGCAGGTAGTGCTGTCACAAGTTATACCTCTAAATAAATCGGAGATGAAGCAAATTCGTTCCGGTCTATAAGTTACCTGCTTCGATCAATTCTTTCCTGTGGTGCAATGTATGGCTGTACGCTCCAACCGTGTCGTACTGTCAATGTCACGGGAGGAATGGGGGCTTCTCTACAAAGATCTGGATGCCATTATAGACTACTTTGACCTCGAGAAGTTTCACCCAAAAATCATCCACAATGTACCTGCTAAGCAATTTAGGGACGTGAAAGTGAGATTCCACTGCAGCTTCGAAAACGCCTGTGGAGCCTTTGTACGTGACGGCGTAAAACAACCCCTCGTTATGATGAGCTCGAGTATTAGCACATTAAAAAACCAAGCTACATGGATCTATAAGTGGTTAAATTTTTTGGACACATTGCCTCTCAAGGATTACAAGGAATCTCCGGTGCAAGCGATCACAAGCGTTGTCATGAATCATATGGAATACAGCAGGATGCCAGCCACTGAAGAACTCCACTATCACATACGCAATAATTTCGACGAGATTCATCTTCTGGCCAGAGATGACCTCCGTCGTAACCTCAAGAGAATCTGGCGTATTCAATAGTTGTTATCGGCCTTGCGGTCAAAAAAACATAGAATCTACGTTATCAAAATTGAAAAATTTTACGTCGACGTTACGGATCTAGTTCGAAACCCTCATCAGGACAAAAACTCGTTCAAAACTTTATTCATCTGCCAAAATACATATACAAATCAGAAAAGCCTCTCAAAAAACCATCAATATTCGAAAGATCGTATAAAAAACCAAGAAATACCTGACTGAAACCCGGCTGTGTGGCGCACTTGGTAGCAGCATGAGATTCACAACCTCAAGCTCCCAGATTCGAGCACCGGCCGGGCCAAAATTCCACACCGATTTTTCATCACAAATTTCCACATTATATTCATCTGAAAATTTAACAATTTTCAAACCTAATATTCCACAGATTTTCCAAGTGAAAAAATCCACTCCACCCACTCCTTACTGAAGAAAATAAATCAGTGAAGAATATCCCAGTCAGCAAGAAAAAATTGTAGGTTATGTCTCACAAAATACACCTCAATATAACAAAAAACAGTTAAGAAATTGACAATCCACAATTGAAACTCATGATATCTTCACAGAAATTGACTCCCCCCTACCATTGTTGTTCACTATTAAACAAAAAGGAAATGATCTCCGCCAAATACGGCTTAAAAACAGCAGAAACTAATTCATGTCAAGCAGCAAAATTGCCAGTGCCGCACATACCCATCAGAGCCCCCCTATCCCTGAACTCACAATTCCCCATACTGACCCCCCCTTTTTTTAATTCATATAATATTTCATTTTTTATATAAACAAAAAATTAAACACTACTACGTGATAAAACTCACATAAATATTAATAAGGCCATCAACATCAGACCTAAAATTCATACAATTCCCATTCTTGGTGATGTGGGACATCTCTGAAACGTTCCTTTTTTAATAATGTTCCTGTTGACTGAGAATCCGAGTCCCACGAAAATTGAATCTGTGCGCCTCAACCCAAGATGCAATCCTACCAAGACCCTGAGAAAGTCCTTCAGCGTATGGTAATACTAGAGTCTTATCCATGCCCAGTCTCTCCTTAGTAGCGCGTTCCAATTCACATTGGCTTGATTGACCCCTCATTTGCCTCAACCTCACCCCCATCATACGTTCAATGAACTCCCTAGGATCATCATTCTTCATGAGGGTGGAAACAATCAAGTCCAGATTGGATTCTAAAAAACTCTCATGACCAAGCTTGAAGGCTCGGTCCACCAACATGAATACAGTCCCTCTCTTTTGAGTCCAAGGGTGATGGGAAAAGAAGTTCAAATATCTACCCGACCAGGTACTCTTCCTGTACTAGTCCGTTATGATCTTATTACCACTGTGGATCAATCGAAGTATTTGGGGTATTTGTAAATCTGGGGTATTTGTATCAATTATTCGATGAAATGTCCCATTTTTGCTCCGACGAGTTGGATGGTTTTGAGGGAGGGGCTTACAGAATGCCCTCATACTAAAGACTATATAATAATAATAAACTCTTGTTTGTAAATAATTTAAAAAACTGAAGAGAAAAAAACTTTGTAAACCTTCAAATGTATCCCATCATTTTCTATGAATTATAGAAAAAATAATTTATAAACCTTGTGTTATTCATTTACGAAAACCCTCAACATTTTTTCAGCTACGTAAAAGTTTCCAGAAGAAGAATTTCCGTGTCTCCAAGCCTAGTCGAAAAAAAATCAAAATAAGTGAGAAGAAAAAGCATGGTAGGTCTGGAATTTTTTTTCTACCCTATTCAATAAGCAAAAAAAATCAGCGACCTCAAAATACGAAAAACACCGGAAATATGGGTGGTCTGGAATTTTTCCTGCATTATTCTATAAGCGAAAGAAATTTAGCCACCTCGAAATAAGTGAAAGAAACACTATTGTTCATCCTCTGCGGCATCTGAGGTTAGAATCCTTTGTTATGCCGTTACAAAAAATTTGGAAAGCGCAATGTCTTTTTGATGCCTCAAGGGCAGGGGTGGGGCTCAAATGTCTTGGAGAGCGACATCCGAACCCTCGTCGACACCGCCGCTCATTTTTCACTCACCACCCACTTTCCACCGATCAACAACTTTTCGCCTACCACCCACTTCTCCAACTTTGAGGCCCTGCTCCCAGGGCGCCCCCACCCCGCCGACGTCCTCTTCAAAAGGTTTGCCGCCAAGGGGTAAAGGGGTACGCGCACGTGCACTTCCTGGAAAAAAGAAGGGAGGGAGTGTGGGAAATTCTCTAATCTCGGCCACTTACTACTACCATTACAAATTTGGTGACGAAGCCAAACGATGCACGCCTCCATATTCAATGTCATCGGAAACCGCATCGTCGGATCGTTAGCGGCGGTGAACGATCCAATTTTCCGCTCTTACCTCCTATTCGTGTCGGAAATTGTTACAAAAGTCAAATACCTAATTGATTCCCACGCGGATTTGTGCGTATCTCTACAGACGCTCGTCCCAGGTAAGAAAAAGGTAACGGAGCACATGCTGCATGCAGCAAACGGCACACGCATACACATACGGCTGTACTGTCCTCTCACTGAATTTCCGCCTCAAAAGGACTTCACTTGGCGTTTCATTATTGCGGATATTGAAAAACCCATCATTGGTGTCGATTTTCTCGCGCACTTTGGACTTTTGCTGGATTTAAAGAATAATCGCCTACTGGATTCAACAACTGGGTTATTGACGCCATGTATAGCGTCATTATCCAACATCGTTTCAATAATTAAAGTCTACCGGCCAACGACTCGTCTTGGACCGACCGTTTGATTATTGACGGAAATTCTTGCCGAATTTCCGTCAATAATCGAATCAGATAGAATTTGCTAACTTCCTAAACACACAACGGTGCATCATATTGCAACTACAACTGGTTTACCAATATCGAGTAAAGCTCGTCGTCTCGCCCCAGATAAATTAGCTATCGCGTAATAGGAATTTCAAAAGATGATGAAGCTGGATATCACTCGTCGTTCGAAGAGCTCCTGGTCTTCCCCGCTACACCTGGTGCCCAACAAGTCTGGCGACTGGCGACCCTATGGAGATTACCGTGGACTTAACCCTCGTACAATACCAGATAATTATCCTGTTCGCGTACTTGAAGATTTTACCGCCAACCTAACAGGTTAAAAAATATTTTCGACTATCGATCTCGTTTGCGCTTTCAATCAGATTCCTGTCGCATCTGATCACATCTGCAAACTAGCAATAATTACGCCATTCGGTTTATTCGAATTCCCATTCATGACGTTTGGACTTCGAAATGTCGCGCAGACGTTTCGACGATTTATCGATGAAGTAACACGAGATCTGGGTTTCGTTTTTCTGTACATTGGCGACATCCTAGTTGCCTCCAAAGACCTTGAGGAACACGGAAAGCATCTCCACACCCTGTTTCAACGCTTGACAGAATATGGCATCGTCATCAATACCGTCAAATGCCATTTTCGACAACCAGAAGTTGATTTTCTTGGTTATCGTGTATCGGCTGAAGGAATTCGTCCACTTGCAGATAAAGTTGAAGCCATCGTCAACTTCCCACGACCTGAAAAGATCAAAAAGTTATGTGAGTTTCTCGGTATGATTACCTTTTATCGTAAATTTGTTAAAGATACTGCAATAATACACGCACCCCTTCACGAACGCGGCTCCACGACTAAATAACTTCGCGGAAATAACTTTGCAAAAATAACTTCGGAACAATAACTTCAACGAAAATAACTTTAAAAAAAATAGTTCCGGGAAAAAATGATTCACACTCAATTATTTTCATTCTATCAAATACCGAAACATTCTTAATGCTAAATGGATTTACAACTTTTTTTCTCCCACAAATCAACAGAATTTATCATCAATAACGGAATTTTTACTTATGAACATTTCAACAGTTCTGAATTTATGTAGGCGAATATTTTCCTCATCAATCCTAGGGACTGTTTTAAGGGATGTTAACAATCCCACATTGGCTCACCCGTTTTGCATATTGTCGCAATCAATCTTGTAGAAATTGATAATGGTTGAAATTATTTTTTCAGAAGTTTTTTTTTCAAGTTATTTTTCCGAAGTTATTTTTGCAAAGTTATTTAGTTGTGATACCACGAATGCCTCCAAGGTCTAACTGTCGAAGGTTCTCACCCAGTTCCGTACACCCCAGAAGGAGAAGCTGCTTTCAACGCCTCCAGGAAACAATTGCAAGACGCAACGTTGCTGGTCTACCTGGATACGTCATTACCTTGACCCGTATTTGCAGACGCATCTGAATTTGCCAATTGGTGCCGTTCTTCAACAGAGCAGAGGCGCTGTTTGGGAGCCGCTTGCCTTCTTCAGTAAGAAGCTTCAACCTTCAGTGAGGAAGCGCAGCTCATATGACAGAGAGCTCCACGCAATTTACGCAGCAGTTCGTAAATTCAGACATATTTATGAAAGCTGTCACGTGACCATTTATACCGATCACAAGTCGCTCTAACATGCCTTCAAACAGGGTCCAGACAAGGTAACGCCATGGCAGTTCCGCCGCCTTGATTTTATCGGTCAGTTTTCAACTGATATGCAGCATATTGTAGGCAAGGATAACGTTGTTGCGGAGGCCTTATCGCGAGTCGAGGCCATTTCACCAGCAGTCTCAACAGCAGAGTTAGCACAGGCGCATACAACAGATGCCGAACTTCAACAATGTCTGCAAGATCCAAATGATGTCCTCCAACTACGACCTATCAACATACCAGATAGTCCACCTCCAATTTACTGTGACGTTAACGATCAGCTGATTCGTCGCTATGTGCCATTACCGCTACGTAAGAGAATTTTTGAAGCTCTGCATAGCGTCAGTTATCCAGGGGCTAATGCATCAATCAAGCTAGTCTCCCAACGTTTCGTCTGGCTGAGTTTGAAGAAAGATTGCCGTCTTTGGGCTCGCGCATGTCTCACGTGCCAGAAAAATAAAATATCTCGTCACGTGACCTCGCCGATTCAAGACTTTCCCGGAGGAAGAACAAGACGTTTCGAACATTTTCACGTGGACATCATTGGACCATATGTGCCGTCCAAAGGATGCCGATATTGTCTAAAAATAATCGATAGATTTTCACGTTTTCCGGAAGCATTCCCAATTCAAGACATTACTGCTGAAATTGTTGCTAGAGTACTCTATGTAAACTGGATTTGTCGTTATGGCGTTCCACTTCGTATCACTACAGATCAAGGGGTACAGTTCGAGAGTCAATTGTTCAATGGTCTCACTCGTATAGGAAGCAAACATATTCGCACAACAACGTTTCACCCACAATCCAACGGCATGGTGAAACGTCTTCATCGCCAAATTAAAGCAGCAATACGGTGTCAAGAGAGTCCTTATTGGGTGGATACTCTCCCCACCGTGCTTCTTGGTATTCGCGCAGCGTGTGAAGACGATATTGACGCCACGCCTGTTGATATCGTTATTTGTGAGCCACTTCGACTACCAGAAGAATTTCTTGCTCCTGCTCCAAACCGTGGCATACCGCCAGCAACAATTGCTGACAGACTGAGGAACCAGTTTCCGGTACACGGCATGGCCATCGAAAGGTATTTATATTTAAAGAATTGGCTACATGTTCTCACGTTTTGGTACGTTTAGATGCACCACATCACATCCCTAGTGGAAAAACCTAAGGCAGAGGCGTAACATGCCTGATCAGAATTTCAGATCGGACTTGATCAGTTTCTGATCGAGACCTGAACAGAATTTCCACTCGGGTATCAGTCAATTTGAGAGTGAAATTAGTAAGTGGCCTGGTAGCTCAGATGGTAAGAGCACCCGACGCGACATTGGGACGTCCCGGGTTCGATTCCCGGCTAGGAAGTTACTAATTTTTTCTCTCAAAAAATTAAATTTAATTAATGCCTAATGATGGAAGGCGGAGAAACCCTAGTGAAAAAACCTAAGGCAGAGGCGTAACACGCCTGATCAGAATTTCGGATTGGACTTTATCAGTTTCAGATCGAGACCTGAACAGAATTTCCACTCGGGATATTCACGACACCATACGAGGGACCACATCGTGTCATATCGCGACACGAAAAACATTCTGTCATCCAGATTAATGGTCAAGCAACTGTTGACTCGATTGCCCGTTTAAAGCCAGTATTTACAATTGCTGAAGACGATACAACTGGTACTGACTCATCCGGTACCGATAGCGGTTCTCACGACACCTTCTTGCCATCTACACAACAACCGACACCTGGTGCGACACCTGCAACATCACCAGAACCAAGAACATCTAGACGCACATCATCATCTTGGGCTCCATCGATTGAACCAAGATCATCGCTGGACTCAACCCCATCTCCATTGAGAAAACGCGTCAGATTCTCTCAATAGTTGAATTAATTTTGTTTTAGAGTCACGTATACCGTTTTCAGTACCGTTTGACGCGTATACTCCTGTATACATATTTAACATACATATTCTAACTGAGATGAGTGTGAGAAATCAATCCATCAAATTATTCCTTCCATTATTTCTTCAAACAATAGTTTCTCGTTCGGCTAGGGTGTTTCGGCAACCCTGTGCAATCGGAACTATTTCCCTCTCCATGGCCTAGCCATTACAGCACCAACGCAATGCTTCCACTTGCACATAATACACCATTTCGGAGCACCCAGAAACTTCAATTATTCATTTAAAAAAATGACACTGAGGAATTTTTCCAGATTGAGCGGGGTTTTTAATTTTTTTGTTCTGATTTTTCGATATTTTGACTAGATTTCAATCTTTCCCCTAACCTCGTATAGACTCTCTTGAGACTGGGTTATTTTGACGTTCCTCAATCAATTATTATGAATAATACTTAACTGAGGATTGAAAGCAAACTCAATCAAAATGTTTCTATTTTTATTAACTTTGTTTAGTTTTTTTTTTCAATTTTACTCCTTCAAATTTGAGTTATATATATACTACTTCAATCTTAGAAAAATAGTCTATCGTCCTTCAATGACAAGTTCAGCCTCAAGAACTTGGCGCCCTTCTTCATTTTCCCATTTTTTTTTTAATTTGCTCCGACAAATGATCATTGAATGAGGTATCGGTCATATTCCAACCACAGCGCATCAAAAAAGTTACTTGACGCTTTTAAAAATTTTTTTTTTAGAAGATTTCAGTCATTTCTTCAATTCTCCTATTGTCAGAAGGAATAATTGAAAAAATTGAAAAAATCCTCAATTCTCCTTTTGTCAGAATCATGGATCCATGAAACCACTTTCGAAGATGTTCTACATGTTCATCATTCCTTTTTTTTCCTTTGATTTCTACTTCTTGTCGAATTGAATTCACAATCTATAATTAAGGATCATTTTTGACAACCTTAGAATGGTTGCTCAGAGTTTTATTCGAACGAAGTTTCCCCTCAAATGCAACTCTTCTCTCGGTCATATTGCAGTCATTCGATAATATAACACTATACAATCTTATTTGATAATTATGAAAATGGTTGGAACAATATATTTGAGAGAGTTCTCTCCGCAAGGTTCCCGTCACTTTTTTTATGAGTTCTAACGGAGAATGGAGATCACTGAAGTGAGTAACCCTATCTGGCTACACAACGTAGCGCTAAAGTTGAGTTCGAATAAAAGGGTAGTTTACATTTGGAGTCAGAGAAGAGTTATATAGATTTTCCTCTTATGCCACCGATACTCTCAGCCCTTACTGACAAGTATGTGTCTCTAAGCATGGTGTTATTACTTCAATTTGGATTTACTTTGCTCCAAAAACAAGAGGTACACGTCTTTGGAGTTCTTCGGCCATCGCAGTTTCGTAGCCTTTGAATTGTCAATATGTATCCATTCGCTCTTCTTATCTTTCAACAGACTGGTATAGTGATCATTCTTTTCGATATTGCAGTGTAACACGGCACTACTGACACAATACGATGTATCTCATACTTGGAGTACAGTCGTTGGAACTCCTTTCCACTTCCAATTGCTACTTTTCTGTCTGATATTTTTCTTATTGTAGGACAAAAAATATCCATTTTGACTATAAGAACAGCGTTACTACTGCCTATCTCTGTTTTACGTGAAGAGTCGGTAACGTGCCCACAAGTATTGCAATATTGATGAACGTCGGTGCAACGTGAAAATGACTTCTTGATTAACTCATTTAAAGTCTCCGGTTGCTTAGTATCTTTCATTGATAAAGTCATTACGAAGTTGTTCTCATTATGAGTTTTTGTATAGTTACATTCCTTACATCGATCGAGATGTATGAGCTCGTGTTTGACAAGTTTTCCCAATTATTCAACTTTTTTACATATATGCCTCAAAAATATAATTGGATCCTGTTCATTGTCGAGGCTCAACGGCCCTTCTACGAACTGCCTTATCACACTTGCATCTAGAACTTCTGATCCTTTCAAATATTTGTAGAGAACACCACGTATGACTGCAAGCTCTCCTCCAGAGCTTCGTAGTATTTCTTGACATATGATAGGACAGCGAAAAATGCATTGAATGACTGCGTTTACATGACTACAGTGGCCGTTAGCATTACACAGACCGACAATAGATATCTTAACATCATGTTTCTTCATGTTGACATTAGTCTCGTCAATAGATGCAGTTTCAAAAGCCCATTGGATATCCCATTCCTTTGGCCAATATTTATGAGGCAGAGGGATTTGGGCCAAGTCGGGTCTGGATTCTGCACGAAATCTATTGTATTCTTCAATGGCTGCCATAGAGGCTTTCGCTGATGACGTATCGAAATTGATCAAGTGAACTCCCTCTAATGTCATTACTCTTGAAAGAGCCACATATGTTTGACCAGGAGAAAATATTGTTTGCCCCACATCAATGACTGCATTGTGCAAACTTAGTCCCTGACTCTTATGAATTGTGATCCCGTAACTTAATGCAACTGGGAACTGTCGCCTCGTAATAAAAGTTTCATTCATGAATTCGAATTTCACGTACATCCGCTCAATTTCACATTCTTGTCCAGATGCTAGCCGTATGGTTATGGACTTGATATGTTCCACAGCTTTATCAATGCATTTGGCAACGGATGTTACAATTCCAATCGTTCCATTCACCAAACCGATGGTAACATCGACACTGCGTCTTACCATAACCTTGGTACCTATTTTGATGGATATGATCTTTGCTAGACCAGCAGTTGAACGGTCATCTTTTTCCGCCTTCTCAAGGATTTTCATAGCTGTTGCCTTCAGGCGAGGGTTACGACAATCTACTGAATCTTCAGCAATTAAGACTAGTTCATCAGTGGAAAGTTTCTCCAAAATGATACTATTCAAGAACTCGCATTGTTTACGGGTTGCCAATAAACACACAACATCAGGGGGTAAATCCTTCATATACAAAGATAAGAGACGACCTCGTTTGGCTGTATTTGGTGAAGCAATATTGAATTTGCGGGTTTTTCAATAAATTGATATCCTCAGCTGTAATTGCACCAGCTCGCAAACGAGAAGGAAAATCTCCATAAGCTCGATCTTTCTGTTGACGCATATTTATGGTTAGCTCGTCGTACTTGAAGATCTATCCACATATTTATACTACACACGGATCCCAGTCGCTTTCCTACTTCAACCGATGATAATTTCATGAAGAGTCGATCTTGGCGAACCGGCGATAGCTGTAATAAATCTCCGAAAACAAGAATATGTTTTTTACCAAACCAACCATCATTTTCCTTGAATGTGTCAAATATGTCCATAAGCCATTGATTTATATACAGTAGGGTAGTGTTAGAAACCATTGATATTTCATAGATTATTATGCGTTCAATATCACGTATTTCATCACGCATAAGTTTCAACAAATTATCAGATAACTGCCTGTACTTTGGAGTATCATCATGCTCTATTGGAAGTTGGAAATATCTGTGGATGGTCGATCCATTGATATTGGAAGCTGCGATGCCTGTTGGGGCTGTAACTGCAGTTTTCCGATTCATTTCTTTACTAATCCAAGTTCTTATTACTTCAATTAAGAAACTTTTTCCTGTTCCACCTTCACCGCTGACATAGAGCCGCAGTATTTCATCCTTCGCAGATATGACATTCTTCACATTATCGAAAATTCTCCTTTGATCGATATTCATTTCTGTTATCATAACATCCAAATCTATCCCTCTTCTCTTCTAATAGTGGTCTTTCCTACTCTCTCCTCCATATCATTGAATTCTTTCATAGCCATTTTTCCTTCTTTTGGATCACAACCGACCTCGATTTCAGGAGATGGAGTTACCTCGCCTTCCGCTTTCTCGAGTTCATCACGGATTTTTTCCAATATATAATCTAATCCGTTTTGAAAAGCCGCCGCTTCATTATGATACACACAAGCTTTAGCGAGGACTTCTTTCTCATCCTGTAAAGCTTCGGTATAAGATGAAAAACCTTTCCGCAATTCATCTGTATCGCTCCATGGTTTAAATAATAATAGCAAGACAAAAAAATGCTTCTCCGGCTCAGTATTGATGTTGTGTCAGAATTGATGTTCTCCAAAGCCTTCGACACAGTCTCTTACTCTCTGCTACTGGCTAAACTCTCCAGGCTGGGCCTTTCTCATGATAACTTTCTCCAGGTGCTGTGGCTTGGATTCGCTCTTACCTGGTTGGTCGTTCTCAAGCAGTAAAAGGCGAAAGTGGGCTATCTTCGTTCGTTGAAACTAATGCTGGTGTACCTCAAGGTTCCATCCTTGGCCCGCTGCTGTTCTCGCTGTTCATCAATGACATTGGTGACTCGGTCCTTGAAGC
Source organism: Diachasma alloeum (assembly GCF_001412515.2). Lineage (NCBI taxonomy): Eukaryota > Metazoa > Arthropoda > Insecta > Hymenoptera > Braconidae > Diachasma > Diachasma alloeum. The sequence continues at coordinate 47,122 of NW_021681817.1, forward strand.
CCACCATCTTCTCTATGCTGACGACCTCCAGATCTATCTGGACTGTGATCCATCGGAACTCTCACTGGGAATTCGACGACTGAATGCTGATATCCTCAGGATCCAAGAGTGGGCTGCAGCGAATCGACTTTAACTCAAACAATTGAATTGATTAGACTAAACAATTGAAAGATGGGAAAATTCCACATCTTGAAGTGTAACTTCCCCTCCCCCCCCCCTGTAGGATTCGTGGTTGTGGTTATTCGGGAAGATAACGAAACAACTACGCGAAGAAACAGTTTGCAAAACTAGAGATTTAGTTTATTGTCGTGAATGTGGTATGTACAGATGATGAGTCGGTAGTATGAATATATACAGGATGAGGTGGAGAAATATCCACCGTGTGGCATGAGCCAGACGATTAATTTCTGTTAGCGCGGGAGTGATTGCAACACCTGAGGTGTGCATGTGGGCCTCAGGTGTGAGAGTGAGAGCGGTACGTTACACGTCTCTCGGTAGATGTAACGAGGCGCTAAACCCCCCCCCCCGGACGCGTCCCTGGAATGTGAACAATAGACAAAGAGAGAGAAAGACTGGGGCGTGCACTCGGAGCACTTTCGGTGCGACAAGGGCCTGGCCCATGTCTTGAACTTTAGGATCGGACTTTCGGGGAATATTTACTTTGAAAATAGTTTCCTGATAATTTACAATTTGCAGATGGCCCTTGGCCTTCAAAAATAAAAGAATTTACGCGTGAGAGACAATTTAAGTTTTAACGGTTATTTCCCCCCAAATACTATTTATTTAAAGTCTCAAGTAATATTTTAATTAAATGGATTTTCGACGGATGTCACACCCCCGCAGTTAGACGGAAGTACGAGTGACAAAGAGAACGAGAACGACGCAATCAAAAAAAAGAAATAAAAATCTGAATCATTAATCGATTTGAAATAAAAAAAAAGAAACGACATACGGAGAAAATAGAAAATTCAAAAATATCTAAAATAAACTTAATCACTTAACATTGATTATTGTAGACTTTGACGTTGAGGCCTCTCGAACAAAAATACATCACACGATTATCGTCATAGACATGGGCACAATCTTGACACTCTACTGCCCTACGAAGTTCTGCCAATTTCTCACCACAACCTGGGCACCTCACGTCGATGTCTACAGATGCGATGTAGCTTCTCATTTTTCTCTGCTCCAGCTGATGCGTGAATTCCACAATAGACTTGGTAGAAGTCGTCTGTCTACACTTCTTTTATTTCAATTGCCCTTATACACGTGGCCATTTGAAATTGCTGAATATCTGAATGCTGTTTTGGGTTTACAACATTCAGCAAATCCTCAATTGCTGGTGACCAATACATTGGTCGATTTGAGGCCGTTGTTGCCCCCGAATAAATTTTTTTTGGAAAATCTTTTAGCTTTTCCATAAATGCTGCTTCCACTGCTGCTTCCTTCGCTGCCTTTGCTGCTGCCTCTACTGCATTCGTCTCGCGGACCGGTTTAGCAAAGCGCTCGAATTTCTGCTTCTCTAATTTTGCCCTGATTTCTTCCATCCTAATCCGGTCAGCTTGAGTAATTGGTGACGCCATTTTTTAAAAAATTTAAATTACTCGTGTAGACAGAAAATTGAAGTTGAAGAATGGAGTAATGACAGCAGCGAGCAATTATTTTTAAACGAAGTTATCGTTCTTTGGGGGTTGATTCCCCACTTGTTCTTCATTATTGTCGCGAATGTTCGGGTAAATAGTATTTATTCCGTCTATTGGTGCAGACGGAATTGTCGCGATTTCAATGTCGCGATCTTCAGTACGTGTATACCCTCGCGGAGATCTCGCCAAATGTAAAAGAAGATTGGTAACGGAGTCCCAAATAGCTCCAATGAGATGAATGGACCACCCATAGATAGTGTAAAGAGTGTATCCATGGATGATTATATCAACAAGAAGTTTAATCACACGGATCATCATGAAAATTGCGATGAATACGGCGCTAATGGAGCCGAATTTGACGAATTGACCCCATGTTTTTTCCCACGCATTTTCCGCTAATTTTTCAAGAGCGCCCTCATCGAATATATTGAACACCGATGGTTTGGCATAATGAGTCCTATTTCCTGAGGCTCTTTGTGCTATTTGATCTAGCACTGCATTATTCTCCATCGGAAACATAATGCGATCTCGAATCTTCTCGAGATCCTCTTCAGAGTAGATACCGCTGGTTGCGAGATGATTTGGATTCTAGTACGTCCACGTGACCTTGGCGTTCGGCCTGATTTGAGCTGGTGGCAGTGTCTCGATTGGCTTAGGTGTCAATTTGTACCATATGTCACCCAGAGGATAATACCGAAGTAATGGTGAATTACGTGGAATTTGTGTCACTTGCGTTACAACAATATGAGTACGCGGTGTTAAGAATACAGTGTCGTTTCCGCGTGACACAGGTAATCGGTTATAACATTCTTCCGGTCTTCTAACTTTTAATTCTAACGGAACACATTGAACAATATGAATAACTTCACCAGCTAATACCGCCATGTAACCTGGACCCTTCATGAAACGATACGCAAATTCGTCAGGCATAGTTGACGCGATTGATAAACTATTTCTTAATACTTCACGTTCCAAGTTACAGTGGTGGCGCAATACATCCCTATAAAGACCTTGCATTTGAGTTCTAATGTATCTTTATACATAAACAATTTTGGCATTGATATACATAAACAAATCCATGTTGTCGATGTTTAATGATACTGCAAGGTTTTTAGATAAAATGTAAATATTATCTGATTCGATAATGAACAATTCAGGATGCTCAGTCCTCATGAGATCTAATCCACAACCATTATCAACACCTTGCTTTGTTAGAGTGAAAGTAGTATCTTTTAAAGTAATTGTGGACAAAGTGTCTTCTTTTGAGACTGTTTTGATAACATGGCCTTTAAAAAGCACAGAAAAGAAATTTTCTTTACACTAAGGTGTTGAAGGCGAGGATTCCCAGAATGAATATCCCCCTTCTGGGTCGATACATCTGCGATCTCTTAACCTATACGAATGCCCTGATGGCAGGTAAATTTTTCCATTGTCTCGACTCTAGCCATTATTGTTCTTAAGGAAATTCGAACAATACCCATTACAACCACATTATCATATGAATCGAATGGGTCTGAATATTGAGTTCCATAACAAGCACCGTTATTGCTTGATTTACCCGCTAGGGTGATACTACCTGTTGTAGTTGTATTGGGTTGAAGTCCATCAATCAGAGTACTTCCGATTTGGGCAGTGCCATGGTTATGGGCTACCAGACACGCATCTTCTGAGATGAATTGGATATATTCCATTTGTGCATTTTCTACTATTGAGACATGGGAGTTCATGTCGCAACAGTATACTGTACGACTTATTTCAATTTTAAATTGATACACTTTCGCGAGAGTGTATTTATTCAGTTGTAATAAAAAGATGTTTGTTCTAGAAAAAGTAGTCTCTTCTTCCTCGATATCGCAATCGTCAATATCGAGTAGTGAAATTGTAGTGACGTTAAGCGAGTTAGTACCGCAATCATACCCAATTATCGTAGACACATAATTCCACATAACTAACAGTATTAAAATTCTTAAAAGAATCATCTTTCTGTAAGCAAACAGAAAATATAAAAGAAAAAATTAATTATCTTCGTTAAAAAAAAAAAGATAAAAATGAAATTTGAACTATATACATATATATATAGAATAAACAAAGAAAAAAAATTATGGTACATAATCTGAATCCGAGTCACTTGACTCATCTTTCCTTCTTTTTACTATTTTCTTTTTATTTTGATTTTTAGTTTCAATGATTTTACTAATTTTTAAACGATTAGGATGTACCAGTTTTGGTTTATTTTTGTACAAAATTTTTACATTTCCATCCGGAAAAACTTCTAAAACTTTAAAAGGACCATCATATTGATCTCCCAATTTTCCTGGTTTAGGTCCACTCAACAAAAAGACATTATCACCCACTTGGAAATCCACTGGATTGATCTTCTGATCATAATAATGCTTTGATCGATACTTTGAATCTACCAGATTTTCATAAGCTAATTTACCCGTTTCAGTTAATCGTTTAACTAGATTTTCAATATAAGCATCATAAGTAGGCAGTTTAGATAACTCATGCAACGTTTCTTCTGATAGAAGCCGTGCGGTTTTGCCAAACACCAATTCGTATGGTGTGAATTTAGTGCCTTCATGGACACAAGTGTTGTAAGACAACATGGCTAAATCAATCCATTGATCCCATTCCGAGTCTTTGCTCGCATACTGTTTTAAATATTCACCCAATACATGGTGTGAACGTTCCAACGATCCATTCGATTGTGGATGGGACGCTGTTGTCTGGAGTTTTTTTACTCTGAATCTTTTATTGATTCTTTGTATCAAAGCGCTAATAAAATTACGACCTTGATCGGTCAAACATACCTTTGAAGAACCAAAGATACAAATGAAACGCTTAATGAAAGCATCTGCTATCGTTTCTGCTTTTTGATTTGGTAATGGAATAGTAATCGAGAATTTTGATAATTGGTCTTGAATGGTTAGAATACATTCGTTTTCATTTACGGTTTTCGGTAGTGGACCGACAATATCCATCGCGATTTTATCAAAAACCGAGCCCGGAGTATCCGTGATAAGCATCGGTTGCTTAGTTTTTACGCGAACAAATTTCTTTAACTGACATTCTGCGCACTGTTGAATTCTACATTGAATATCTTTTTTCATATTTTCCCAATAATAATCTTGTTTGATTCTATTATGGGTTTTTGAAACACCTTTATGTCCTCCGACAGGAGAACAATGTTTTTCATAGAAAATTGCATCTTTTTTTTCAATTGGAACGTACTTGAGAGTACCAAGACAAACAACAAATTTAATTTTTTCATTTTTGAAAATCTCTTCGATTAAAATAAAAATTTCTGACCAGGGAATATTACTCACATACTTCGAATACGAGATTGAGATTGATTGAACTTTTTCATTCATTAAAAATTCTTTTAAATGGTTTAAACTTTCATTTGAATATTTCTTCATTGTGAGGTTAGATTCCCCACTTGATCCTTCGATAATGGAAACTAAATATAAATTCTTTCCAATTTTTTGTTTGTAAATTCCACCTAAACTTGTGTTTTTAATAGAAGGTAATTTATTTAATTTTTTAAATTCCTTTGTCCCTTCATCAAGAGGTTCACCCTCGTCTGAGAGGAAGTATAAAACATTATCTTTACGATAAGTAATCAATTCTTTTGAAGAAGTAATAACAGATTTTCTCTTTTAGATTTTTCTCAATAATTGAATGATCAGAATCTATCTCTGAGTCATCATTGATTTCACTATCACCAAGTGAATCATTTAATTGGGAAAATGAAGGGTCTTCAGAGATTGAATTATTCATATTAGATAAATTCAACTTCTCCTCATCATCATTCCCTTTTTCATTGTTAATTCCACCATTAGAGCTTTTCGGACGTTTTGGTGGTCTGCCTCTTTTCCTTTTTGGCATTGCAAAACGAAATGGAATTTTAATTTTTGAATTCTTATTCTTTTCAATCGGAATTTCGCCGCATGAATTGGAAGTCGGAATTTCACCGCTTGGATTGGAAATCGGAATTTCACCGCATTTTTCATTATTTTTTAAAGAATTTTCTTCATTTGATTCATTAATTATATCAAGGATTTCTTGTAATTTAGGATCGAGAGGTTCTTCAGCCCTCTTTGATTGTGCACGAGTAGTTACATAACCGTTTCTATTGGATTACGTGATAACGCATCCGCATTCAAATTAATATTTCCCGGTTTATACTGAACATTATATTCATATGCAGCCAATTTTAATCTCCATTTCAAAATTGGAGTATTTACTTCTTTTGCGGATTTAAACCAAACCAATGGTTTGTGATCCGTAACTACCGTGAATTTATGCCTATATACGTAGGGTTTAAAGTTTTTTATTCCTTCAAGAATCGCTAACGCTTCTTTTTCGTATGTATCATATTTTGGTTCCGCGCCCCTTAAAACTCGAGAGTAATACGCAATGGGTTTATCTTTACCGATTTCTCCCTGAGAAAGAACTGCGCCAATGGCAATTCCTGAGGCGTCAGTTGTTATTATGAAAGGTTTAGCAAAATCCGGGTATTGCAAAATAGGAGGTGTACATAAAGCTTCTTTAAGTGTCTCGAAAGCTGTTTTAGCTTCTGGAGACCAATCAAATTCTACATCATTTTCTAATAGATGAGTTAATGGTTTCGCGATTTTCGCGAAATTTTTAATAAAACGTCTATAGTATCCTGTTAGACTCAGGAAAGAACGAATATTCTTCTGTTTTTTCGGAACTGGAAAATCTCTAACAGCTGTTAATTTTGATGGGTCAGGTTTCAAACCCTCTTCGCTAATTATGTGACCCAAATAATTGACTTCCGGACGCAAAAATTTGCATTTGTCCTGTTGTAACTGCAGATTCGCTTTCCTTAAACGCTGCTTTAAATCCTTAATTCTTTTTTCATGTACATCTAAATCTTTCGCAAATACAATGACATCATCAAGTTAAACAAACATTGATGTGCCTTGTAGACCAGACAACACCGTATCCATCAATCTCTGGAATGTTGCTGGTGCATTCTTCAAACCAAAAGGCATTCGGTTGAATTCCCAATGACCTTTAGGTGTTGAAAAAGCGGTCTTGTAGCTATCCTTTGGATCCATTTCAATTTGATGGTATCCGGATGCTAGATCGAAGACTGAAAAATATACAGACCCCCCCAATTGATCAAGAATGTCTGTAATATTAGGGAGGGGATAAGCATCAGTAATTGTTTTTCCGTTCAATTGTCTAAAATCAATGACTACTCGCCATCTTTTATTACCCTTTGAATCGGGTTTCTTTGGAACCACCCAAATAGGACTGTTATACGGGGATTCAGATTCTTTGATTATTCCTGATTTAAACAATTCTTCAATTTGTTTCTCAACCTCTTGGTTAATTGAATGAGGTAAACGATATTGTATATATGATATGGGAATATCATCTTTAACTGGAATTCTGGGTTCATAAACTTTAGATGAGCCTAATGGTTCACCAGGAATGTGAAAATGATCTGAATATTTTTTAATCAAATGTTCTACATGAATTTTCTCTTTATCACCGAGGTGATCTAATCTCAACAATTTTTTAATTTGATCCAATCGATCATTAATTTCCACTTTTTCCATGTGGTTTACGATTTTCTTGACATTATTTGGGATAATTTTATCATTAATATTTACACAACTATTTACATCATCTTGATCATCAGGTTCATGTATTTTTTTACACTCACGTACTACTAGAGTGGGTATTTTAACTCCAACTTTTTCGTACGTAGTGTTGTAAACGCGTATGTATGCGCAGCCATTAACATTGCGTACTAAGCAATCGCCCGCATACATACCCTTACATATTTTAAGACGTGGTATATAGCCCTCTGTTGGAATTCATGCCTGAATACAAAAATTAATTTCTTAGTTTAGTTAAACATTTTCTCTTTTCCACCCAAACACTCAGGGTGACATTTATGGCTTTTCTTAGAAAATAGAGACGTGAAGAAAAACAGTCCTCATGGTGAGTCACAAAGGAGAGGCTGAAGAAAATTGAAACAAGGGCCTTTTGTCAAATGGGTCCAGAGAGTGAAAACTCTCATGACTTTTAGTTAGTCGTCCTAGAGACTTCGTTGGAGAAAGATATACCTTCTGCGTGCGATCATTAAAGAATTTTACTTTGAAGAATAAAACTAATGTGTTTTTATTGAGTATTCCTACACATAATCCAATACCCTCTTTAATCTCTTTATTTTTTACATTAATATAGAACGCAGACTGACTGCGCGGAGCTATATACATCACATTGTCTTCAGACTGATCCACTTTTTCAAATGGATATTCTTTTCCATTAATTTTTAAAAATTTGTTCGCAAAGTCAATCTTTGCTCCTGCGGTTTGAAAGAAATTTGATCCCAATAAACCCGCATACGGAATACGCATGTCATCCGGAACGACATGAAATAACGCAATTTTTCCCAAAACATCCATGTTTATACTTCCGAGAATTAAAACCGGAATTTTAGAAATCCCGTGCAATTCGATTACATTCGATTCATCGATTTTTACGCCTTTTTCTACGTATTTATTTTTCATTAGGTTCGGTGAGGCTCCCGAATCGAGTATTAATTTAATTTCGTCATTAGTTTTATTAAAACCGATTTTTACAAACGGAATGTCATCGTTATTTTTAAAATTAACGGAAATTACTGGGAGTCGTCTTCCGACTCCGATTCTCGAACCGTTGTCACCGGATGCTGGACTAGTGCATCTTTCCTCGCGCCCGATTGGAAAGATGATCTCTGGTTTCTCGAATTTTTTCGAGTCAGAACTTGGTAATTTTCCAATACGTGCCCCTCTCGTTTACAATAGCGACATGCTAATTCGCTGTTATTACTTGAGTTACTTTGATTGGAATCACCCCTGCATTTGTCTGCAGTGTGGCCAACATTGTCACATAATTGACATTTTGCTTGATTTCCCTGAAAATTCTGCGTTAATCAATAACATGTTTTCGCCGTGTGATTACCCTTATGGCAAATCTGGCAAACAACATTGTTTGAATTTTGATTATTCAAAGGAGTGAAAGACGTCTTGGCTGAGTGGCCACGCCTGTTACAGATTTGACATGTGGCCCCTCCATTCGACTGGAAATTATTTTGATTATTTTCGCGATTATTTTGATTAAATTTGTTTTGATTACTACGATTTTGACCGTTATTTTGATTCTGATTGAACGGCTTTTGATTCCCATTCTGGGTATTACGCGAGTTAAAATTTTTGTTTTCACTTTTATCATTGTTCTTCACAAATTTAACCGCTTTCTGATCAGTCGGTTGATTATCGGATTTTTTTACTTCCTGATTTTTAGGCTTTTCGCCTCGTAGTTCACTTTTCGCGATTAATTTACGTTCGATCTGAATTGCTTCATCGGACGCGTCTTTCATTGTGGCACATGTCGGCATGCGCTGATCAATTTCCGATTTTAAACCTTGAAAAAAACATCGTCTAATATTTTCATCGACTTCATCTTTATAGACTTTAAGTTGGTCATCGCTGTGATCAGGGTTTTTTACCTTGAACAATTCAACGATTTCTTGACCCTTCTTTCTCAATTTATTTGCAAAGACCACTACTAAATCCGTGTCCTTTTGAAATAATGAGCCTAACTCTCCTTGTAACTGCCATTCAGTTTTAATTGGAGTGTAAATTGATTTTAAAGCTTTAATTAAGTCTTTAATTTTTGTGAATTTTTCACTGTTCAAAGAGTCTTTAACGGATTGACTCAAACATTTCTGCTGAATTAATTTTGTGACGTTTGCTTCTGCCTCAGCAGAACATATCTTTAGCTTCTTGTATATTGACAATGAAATCGAATAATTCTCCCGTTTTACCCTCAAACGTGGGAATGCAGGAGACTGCATCCTTTAATTTTGATTATTTAATTCCGCATTTGGATTGTCGCCGTTATTTTCTTGGGCGTTTTCAAGATTATTTCCGATATTTTTGTTTAAAACTTCGGATTGAGTATCATTCTTTTCGGAATTATTACCCGAATTATTATCATTAATATTTTTTCTCAAATTTAATTTTCTGAAACCCGATAATTCCAACGGATTTATTTCTGAATTTATACTGTGATCAGCTTCAATCGAACTGTCACTTAAAAAACCCTCTGAATCGATTAATTGTTCTCTCGGTTGAGTCGCATCACACAAACCCGAATCGACGGTTTTATTTGATTTTTTATACGCACGCGGTGGTGGTGGAACACCCAATAAAATTTTCCCGCTTCTTAGCGTTCGTTTATCCACACTTGAGGTCGACGGCGCGGGCGGGTCGTTCCCCGACATTTAAAAAATTTTAAATTTTAAATTTTAAATTTTATTATTTTTTCGAAAGAAATTTCTATTGATTTCCTTATCCAGTGCTCTTTTTTAAACGATTTTCAATATTTGAAATTATAACTCATAAATTTCTCATTTCAATATAGATATATTTTTTGTTTTTTATAAAATTTAGCTTGAACATTCATCTATTTTAGAAAATGTACTTTAAAAAGAATTTTATTTGTTAACTTATTCTTTTGAGGTAATCGCTGAGCGAATGAGAACCCCAATATGATGATTGGAATCGTTTTTTTTTAGGACGAGCTCCCAATTTTGTTACGTCAAAAGGGCAAGAAAATGACGTAATCTTTTATTTTTACTCAACTGACTTTTGACCTGAAAGGTCAACTCTAAAATTTTTAAAACAACAAAACTGAAGTGACTCAAACTTCAATCACTGAATTTAATTTTTTTTGAGATCCGAACAATTCTCAAGAATAAAACCCACTGGATAGGGATAAATAAAAGAAAATCTAAAACACAATTTTGGTTTCAATTGACTCCGAAGAGTCTATATTTTAAAATAAAAACACTGAAAAATTTATGATGTCAACAGACTTACAATTTGTTGTTCTCTGCTAAATCCCAAAGGTTTCAATTTTTCACTTAAACAATTTATTAATAATGCCGCACTATCTTTTTGATTTTAAGTTTTTTTTTAATGTTGTCTCTACACAATCCAAATATTAAACTAATTGAAAACACAAAAATATAAACCACGAAAGACTTAAACAAAAGAAAAACAAATCATGAAAGATTTGTAATAAAAGAAGTCTTGAAAGGCTTGTAAAATTAAGCCACGAAAGACTTAATGAAAAATCCAAGTCATGAAAGACGTTAGAAAACTTGAAGAGTCATGGTGGAACTGAGGAGCAAAACGACGCGCAAGTAGTTTTGTATCCTCAGCCTGAGGGTGTGTCCTCAGGTGTAAGGAGAGAAAATTCGGGGACCAATGGCTTGTGAGCTTGGCCCAGAATTTCCACTTCCGACACTCCCGGTCCAAATGTATCAGAGTAAAACTCCGACCCCTCCACATCGAGATGTTGGGGTGTGGGCGGACTTTTCCAACCCTAACTTCCAATAAGATTTTGCTTCGGGAGGACCCATTCTCTCCCTCCACAAACCATTAATTAGACTAAACAATTAAACTGTTTATTTAAAAATTGAACTCATTATTAACTAAATAACTTCCTTTACGCAACTTAACGTAGAAGATTCTCTATCAAATTGATTTAACTAAAAATAAGAAAAATGACCTGTCAAGTGAAAATATTAATTCATTAGGTCGTTCTCTTTCCGTTTGAATAAAAGATAAAAGATAAATTGAAAAAAGATACATTGACTCGAAGAATGAAAGTAGATTTACGAAATAAGCGAATGGAGTTCAGGTGATGAATTTGAAAATAATTACATGAATTATAATGAAACGGAATTCTCTAAAGTTACGATAATTTGAAAACCTTCGGTTAAAATTATCGTAACGAAGAAATTTTTATATCAAAATGTTCATCTAACTTTTTCTGAACGAATGAGCTAAAAATAATTAATTAAAAACAATATTTTTAAATAACGTTGAAAATTGTCAAAATGATTTATCGCTTCCGGTTTAAGAGGAGAACTCAAATATTCCCTCATAAAATGTTTCGAAGAAGAAACTCAAATTTCGTTTTATTGGGGTCCGAAGGAGAAACTAAAAAGACCCCACTTTCCGATAAGATGGGAAAATTCCACATCTTGAAGTGTAACTACCCCCCCGGACGCGTCACTGGAATGTCAGTGAACAATAGACAAAGAGAGAAAAAGACTGGGGCGTGTACTCGGAGCACTTTCGGTGCTCCAAGGGCCTGGCCCATGTCTTGAACTTCACGATCGTACTTTCGGGGAATATTTACTTTGAAAATAGTTTCCTGATAATTTACAATTTGCAGATGGCCCTTGGCCTTCAAAAATAAAAGAATTTACGCGTGAGAGAGAATTTTAGTTTTAACGGTTATTTCCCCCCAGATACTATTTATTTAAAGTCTCAAGAAATATTTTAATTAAATGAATTTTCGACGGATGTCACAGTGCATTTCCCAAGCATCTGCATCTGATAATTGTCTACTCGAATTGTGTAGTAGCTGTATATGTCTCTTATTACGATCGATTGGTTCCATGTATCCTGGTATTAAAAATTTCCAGGAATCACGGAATTCGAACTGGAACTGTTCATGTAAGAGACAGGCAAAGTAATAGAATTTATGGCATGGTGAATTTGAATGAATGTTGAGATTTATGTGTTTGTAAATTTTTATTTATTCTTTCAAATAACAGGCTCGTGATTTAACTTATAACTTATGACAATTTTTTTATAGCTCAGTATTTCACTGAGCTCAATTAGTGAATTTGATTACTATTCACTTTATTGATCCACAATATACTTCAAAGGTGAATAATGTTAACAACTTCGACCATTTGAAGTATGCAGCTGAAGTGCCTTGCTGAATATTCAGTAATACTCACTAATGGTAATAGCTGTACTGAGCTTCAGAGGAGCTGAATGAGGAAGCAGTTGATACACGACTGATTACTTGTAAGGACTAGCTGGAGTAAGCCGGGACAAGAAACAGCTTGGATCAGCTGAGAAAAGGAAAAGCTAAGATGAGCTGAGGAATGAAACAGCTTGGATGAGCTGAGACAAAAAGCAGCTTTGATAAGCTAAGACAAGAAACAGCTTGAATAAGCTGAGAAACGAGACAGCTAGGATGAGCTGACGAAAGAAACAGCTTAGATGAACTGAGACCAGAAACAGCTTTGATAAGCCGAGACAAGAAACAGCTTGGATTAGCTGACAAAAGAGACAGCTAGGATGACCTGAGAAAAGGAATAGCTTTGATGAGCTGAGCCGAAAAACTGCTTGGATAAGCTGAGACAAGAAATAGCTCGGATAAGCTGAGAAGAGGGACAGCTCGAAAAAGCTGAGAGAATAAACAGCGTAGATGAGTTGAGGAAAGGAACAGCTGAATGAATGAACTGATAAAGCTAACAGCTCTAGAAAATTATTGCTAACTTTATGAATTGACAATATCTTATACAAGTGAGTAGTAATATTGACAGCTTCGATGACTGAACTGTATAGCTGAAGTGTGATGCCAAACGTTCGACACGAACAGCTTGCAAATAGCTGAAGATGTATAAAAAACGATTTGTGAGGAGCTGAGAAAAAAAAATAGTTTGGATGAGCTGCTGAAGATGAGCTCTTAGGAAACAGGATGATTGAGAAAGAGTGTTCGACTAAAACTCGATAATATACTAATAAGAAGTTAGCTGAAATTTCAGGGGTCACACCTAGAAAAATTCTGGTTCTGGTGGTGATATAATCCGACAGCTTACTGTAAGTCAACGATAAAGAATGGAAAACAAAACAAGAATCATTAATGATTGAAACAGAATGATATAGGTGAATAAAATGGAGAAAGGAATGATAATACTAGAGGAATGAACAGAAGTAATTGAGGGAAGAAAGAAAAATGAGCAAAAGTAAGGATGAAACCAAAAAGAGGACGAAATAGATGATTCGACAGGAAAAATAAGGGAGAAAGAGGAAAACTAGTGAGCGAAGGAAGTTTCGGTGAAAGTAGACGAGGAAAATGAAGAAAAAGAGGAAAGAATTTTCAATAAAATAGCATAACAGATTCGCCGTCCAATGAGATCCCCTATAAATGATACGAATGACTTTTCAGCATACTCCACAAAACCCAGAGTAACACGAACTCACCAAAAATTACAATTTTGTATTGATTTCTCCAAGAAGTCTGCTTAAGATGCGTAAACAAACGAAACATCAGTGAGTGACTGTAATTCAATGGGAATGAATTATTGACAGGATCGATCCTAGTCGCCACCTGGCGTCAGCAAAGTAAAAAGAGAGGAAGAATAGAGTGGGAAAAACTTGAAAAATTCAAGTTTTAAAAAGTTTTATAGAAAGGTCAACTTCTACCGATTTTTTCTAGGGAATAGTTCCTATTAGAAATTTTCTACTGAAAAAACACGCAGTGAAGCCGTGAAATTCATCAATGAAATCGAAAAAAAAACTGATGAAATTTCTAATACAAATACATTATAAATCCAATAGAATGACCCAGGGCATTCGCTCGGTTTTTCTATAAAGTCTTTGGATGTTACTTTCGACGTGAGAGGTTTTTTTCTCATTGGAAAACTTTGTGAGGCCTACGAAAAATCTTAATTTACAAAACGAATTTAGTGAGAAATAAAATTACAAACGAAATTAATTTTTTTGAATAAATTCAAAACACGACACTATTGAGAAATTCCGCAGTTCATCTGCGCGTTGTTTTGGCTAAAAATATTCAGGCGAACACATTTTATAGAAAAAATCAATAGAGTTCGATTTTTCTATAAAACTTATTCTCCTGAGATACTTTGTATAAAAATTGCGCGGTTTAAATTTTCTAATTTTTTTGGTTCAATTCTTTCAATGGACAGAGAAGAAAACTAGAGTAGGAAAACTTGAAAAATTTATGTCGAGGAAATTCTGTTGGAAATATTCCAATAAAATAAAGCGTATAAAAAGATCCAATTCTGCTGATTTTTACAGTCGAATATTTTCGGTTGAAAAAATGCGGTAAAGCTGCAGAATGCTCCAATCGAACCGGCCAGAAAGTAATAGAATTTAGAATTGAAGTTCAATAGACATCGATTAAAGTACTCAATCGAATTCCCTGGGTTTTTTAATGAAATTTTTTTGTGTGGAGTCCGCGGAGAATCCTCACACGCCCACAGTGAGAAATTTCCTTCCACTTCTTTGATTGACTCTCCCGTTACCTCCATTACCTCTCCTATTTCCTCCATTATCTCTTCCGTTTGCTCCACCAACTCTCCCACCTCTCCCATTCCCACCGTTTCCCTGTCCGCCACCTCGATTTTCTCCCCTGTCTTCCTATTCCATCAGCCTGTCCATCTGGCCTTCCATCTCGGTGACCCTCTCTGCCTCGTCGATTTTGTTCATTCAGTCTTCGTAATAACTCCGCCTGCTCTTGGAGATTGACGAGGATCTTAAGATAGAGATCATCCCCCTCACCTGGGCCCTGCTGGGCTGACTGTTGTTGATTCTGCCGTTGTTGGTTCTGCTGTTATTGATTCTGCTGTTATTGATTCTGCTGTTGTTGGTTCTGCTGTTGTTGGTTCTGCTATTGTTGGTTCTTCTGTTGATGGTTCTGCTGTTGTTTATCCTGCTGTTGTTGATTCTGCTGTTGTTGGTTCTGCTGTTGGTCCTGCTGTTGTCGGTTCTGCTATTGTTGGTTCTGCTGTTGATGATTCTGCTGTTGATGGTTCTGCTGTTGCTGGTTCTGCTGTTGCTGGTCCTGATCAGGCTCTATTGGTGATGGTGGGGGTGGTGAAGTCGTGGGAGCTGACTTCCACATGCTGTTGACAATATATTCATCATGAAGAATATTGTAAATTTTCACAAAAGAAAATTCTCTATAAATTATATATCTTTTGATATTTTTTCTCAAAATTACTCATTATCGAGATGATTGATAATTTATAGGAAAAATTGAAACATGCATTTATTTTAATTAATGAAACAATTTCGAATTCAATTTCGGAAATCTTTTTTGTAGAAATTTTCAATTCTCACGAATAATTTCGTGTGGTATTTTCTTCTGAAAACACAATACCGAAAAAATCGACAAATACTCGACAATTTTGCTGGGTATCCGTTTGTCTCATGAAAAATCAATTTTTCCATTTTGAGTAAATGTCCTGAGAGTTTTTTTATCGAAGAATTAGAATTTCACAAAAGACGTATTGTAACATTTTCCTCTAAAACCATTCATTACCGAGATAATTGTATATTTATGAGATAATGTCAGTTAATTTTGCAGTCATTGTATTCATAAATTGTGCTATGAGAATATATAAACAACGAAAAATATTTTTATTCATACGAGACTGTGCCTTTTCAGGATCAAAGAATCTCTCATAAGAGAGTTTTCATTGAGAAGTAATTTGTCCTTAAATTACAAGACTGTTATCGTATAATCATCATGATTATTCCATCCAAAAAACCTTTTTCTGCGACGAGAATTCATCATCTCAGGACAGTCTTCAAATGGTCAGCACTGGATCCTATTTGTTCGGTAATTCTTAATTCACAATTATCTTGGTTATCTTGGTATCTTCATGAAAGAACGAACGAAATTTTAAATCACTGTTGAATGATTTTCATCATGCATTATAACCGCAAAATGTCACGTGGACTGACCATAGACTTCAATGTCCACAGAGAAAAGAACAGAAAGGCAAAATCCGGAAAATATACAAATGAATTGTATCGAAATTTTGTCACACACAATAATCCATAAAAATAAAAATACTTACGGAATCTTCGTCAATGATAAGACCGCTGACAGCGTTATTGCGATTTCCCTCCAGAAAGTCTATGCTCTATACCTATTCACTATGAATATGCACACCACTTTACTTTTCGCGAGGCGCCTGCGCACCACTCAACAAAAATCAAGTTGACCAAATTTTCAAGTGTTACTGCCAACATCGAGAAGTGATTCTGACACTTGAGTTAATTGAGATCCGGAAATACGGAAATAGAACGTGATGCAATGCATGTACCTTCTTCTACATTAGTCGAAAAAAAAGTAAATACAGAAATGAAAAGGCCGTACCCGATTTATGTAATGAAACTGCGATTAATTTTCTCATACTTTGCTCCAATTGGATTTTATTGAGGAATTCTGTTGGGATGGTAGTGGAGGGGGTAGTTGCGTCGTATATAGATACCCGCTAGCACTCGGCCTATTTTGTCGTCGATTGTTGTGGAGGTATTTTCGAAAAAGTTACTTGGCCGATACGCTACCGCGTATCTCGATACTCTCCCGTCAACGGATGCAATTAAGAAATGCAAGAATAATTTTTTGAAAATCTATTACCCTCAATCTTTATTTCCCAAAATGTATTACATAAGAGTAATAAGAAATACAAGTGATGAAAACAGAAAAACACTCAAAGATACCTAATAATTTATCATTATTAAATTAGTAACTAACGCAGTGCATCCCATTTGAAAAAATAGATCTATCTCATTTCGAGCAATTCTCACAACCGTAGCTCCTACAGCCGTAAAACACCGCGAGCGTCGAAGGGGAGCTCTGCTTCTAGTACAGGAGGTTCATCCGTGATTAGACGTGGACGTCCTCTCCCACGCTTCTCTCCTACTACCTTCGGGTATGGCCGTTGCCTAGCAAGTTTCGGTGGCCCTCGTTCTTTTTTTTGGGATATGCATTTACCTCCCAAATCAGATGCGGGTGTCCTCTTCCCCTTTTCACAGAGGGCGGTTTTAATGGTGGCAAAAGTTGTAATACGATGCAGCAGGGCTTCACAGTGAGATGTCTCGCATTGTGCAATCACATACTTTTTCCGAGGTCTTAAAGATCTTCTATCCCTTCTTAAATCCATAAATGCCACATGAATCAAAGGACACTTATTGTAATAATTTTTGACAGACAGGTAACTAAATCGACTACCAACTGTTGAATCTGATGGTCAACTAAAAAGATATCAGAGAAACAATGAATGTTTCAAAACCACAATTTTTTTGAATTGACGGTGTCAGCATCGCGTGCTCGTCCTCTCTCTCACTCCATGTTTTTTGATCAATGTAAACAGAAAGTGTCATGCTTATACCCTACTAGAGACAACAAATGTAATGAGATTGTTCAGACCTATGACTAAAACAGTGGATACGTTCAATCTTTTTTCCCATTTGCACGTGTCTTTATAATTAATACAGAAAAAACGTTGTAGGTGAATCATACCCGAGACATTATTATTTGTATATATTCACACAAAAAATGATTCAAATATCTTTGTATACAAATTCACAAGGACGATATGGACCTTCAAGAAAACGTATAGATAAACGATCCTCTGCAATCAGTGTCTTGTGATACATGTATTCCTCATGATCTTCCACAAGTGCAGTAGAAAGATGAGCGGGGAGAAATATGTCACATTCATTACCCAGAGTAGCCACAACTCTTCTCCCGTATTTAGTATTGGCAGTTCTGAATCCGGTAATCTGATATTTCACTCCAAGACTCAGCTCATAAATTCTCTTTGTGGAAGGCTCACGCATCATGCAATTCTGTTGATTTTACGGTCAGTCATCTTTGAAAACGCTGTCCTGAACATAATAAATAAACAAAATGAAAAAAAAAGTTAAATTCAACTGCTTTAGTCACTTAAGAGGCAATGGAACCTATCAAAATATTTAAGTACACCCCCCTCTCGTGAGATGGCGTTAGCGTAGCACGCCATCTCCGGGTAATTTTTTTGTAGCGCCAGCCACAATAGATTAATTTCTTGAATTTATTTCGTAGCGTCTCGAATATTCCAAACGTCGGAATTCGAGACAAACATCATTCTGTCCTTGTCCCTCACGAAATTTCAGGACAATTCTCGAACCTTCGATAAACGAAGGTATCTAAACTCGTAGGCTCCCCGGCGGATGAAGTCAGTCTATTTTTGAGTACGCATGTAAACACTTGCCTTTAAATATACAATTTTTGTCAACACCGAGTTATTATTTTTGATACCCGCACCAAACCGCCACAACTGGTGACCCCGACGTGATTGAAGTGAATAGTTTTCTCGCGTTTTCTTTGATTATTAATTATATCACATGAGTGGTTTGTGTGCTGCTCATGTGTTGCATCGTTCACGCGCTCCATTCGAGTTCTTTCCGTGAATTTCGGTGCATTGCTGAGCACTCAAGGACGCTGTGCTACACTGAATATTTTTCAGACTTTTCCTAGTGTTGTTTTTCACGAAACAAAATGCCCGATAGTGTCGAGGTGCGCGAAGCTGACAATGGAGCCCCGCTCCAACGCGTTTCGATACGATGTCCCGCCTTCAATGCCAAACGTCCAGCGTTATGTTTCGCCCAGCTCGAGGGACAGTTTCATCTATCTGGGATTAACGATGAAGTAACGAGGTATTACTATGCCTCGTCTCATCTCGATCCCAAGGCCGCTGCTGAGGTGCAGGATATCCTCCTAAATGTGCCTGCCGAGACACCGTACATACGTCTCAAGGAGGCGCTCATCGAACGCCTTACGCTTTCCCGGGATGCACGACTCCAGCAGCTGCTCGACCGAGAGGTATTCGGTAACAGGAAGCTCTCGCAATTCCAGCGTCATCTCAGGAATCTCGAGGACACGGTTCCAGACAACATTTTACGCACCAAGTGGCTCAGCCGACTGCCGATGACGACCCAGTCCATCCTGGCATCACAAGCGGACATGGCTCTCGACAGGCTTGCAACACTCGCCGACAAACTGCACGAGATCGCATTGCCGGTAGCCCACATCAATGACGTCCAAGAGCCAACGTCCTCGCCCTCGAGACACGCTTTTCTCGTCTCGAAGCCGAAATCTGCGAGCTGGCATCAGCCCTAAAAGGGCAAACTATCGTACGTTCTCGCTCCCGCTCTCGATCCCGTTCTCGAGCAACCTCGCCAGCACACGACAAGAACCAGTGCTGGTATCATCGAAGATACTACGACAGGGCTAGACATTACAAAGCACCTTGCTCGTGGCAGGGAAACGCTCTGGCGGATCGTTAGCGGTGGTTAACGTTCCCTCTTTCAAATCCAGCCTCCTCTTTGTAACCGATCACGCCACCAAAATTCAATACTTGGTGGATACTGGCGCCGATCTTTGTACATTTCCGAAATTTCTCGCTCCTGGAGCAAAGAAACGAGTTAACTATATGCTTATTTCAGCCAACGGCTCGACAATCAACACGTACGGCTGCATAATTCTATCGATCAACCTCGGCCTCCAGAGGGATTTCACAAACTGAAAATTGCCAANGGAATCACTCAACGTTCGAAGAGCCCCTGGTCATCTCCGCTCCACTTGGTACCGAAAAAGTCAGGCGAATGGCGACCTTGTGGAGATTATAGACAATTGAACGCACGAACAATTCCGGATCGACATCCCGTTCGCGTTCTAGAGGACTTCACTGCTAATCTCGCTGGGAAAACAATCTTCTCGACGATCGACCTCGTACGCGCCTTTAATCAAATACCTGTGGCCATCGATGACGTAAACGAAACAGCTATCATCACACCATTTGGCCTTTTCAAATTCCCGTTCATGACGTTCGGGCTTCGAAATGCCGCACAAACATTTCAACGGTTTATCGACGAGGTCACACGAGGCTTGGAGCATTTCGCCTTTCCGTATATCGATGACATCCTCATCCCTTCCAAGGACTTCGAGGAACATCGCAGACACCTCCACACGCTCTTTGAACGGCTCTCGAGATACGGTGTTGTAATTAACACGGCCAAGTGTCGTTTCGGCCAACCGGAGGTAGACTTCCTCGGCCATCGTATCTCGGCGCAGGGTATCTTACCACTCCCGTCGAAGGTAGAGGCGATCCTCAATTTTCCTCGGCCAACATCCATTCGTAAATTGCGTGAGTTCCCAGGTATGATCAATTTTTATCGCAAATTTCTTAAAGATGCTGCAAGATTTCAGGCTCCTCTCCATGAATACACTCAGGGTGCTAATGTCAAAGGCTCTCACTCCGTCGCCTGGACACCTGAGGGCGATACCGCTTTCACCACCTGCAAGGAGGAGCTACGAAAAGCAACGTTACTGGTCTATCTGGACACGACACTCCCGTGGGCCATCTTCACCGATGCTTCCGAATACGCCATCGGTGCAGTCCTGCAGCAACAACGAGGACAGCACTGGGAACCACTGGCATTTTTCTGCCAGAAACTACAACCTGCGCTGAGGAAACACTGCCCTTACGATCGAGAGCTCCACGCAATCTACGCTGCCGTGCGAAAGTTCCGCTCCATTTTCGAGGCGAGGCACGTCACGATCTTCACAGATCATAAGACCATTGCTTCACGCCTTCGCCCAGGATCCCGACAGAGCCACGCCGTGGCAGTTCCACCGCCTGGATTTTATCGGCCAGTTTTCGACCGACATCCAGTACGTGGCCGGCAAGGACAACGTGGTCGCCGATGCGCTTTCTCGTATCGAGGCAATCTCTGCTGCCGTCTCTACGAATGAGCTTGCCGAAGCTCAAGCCGCTGACGAGGAGCTCCAGCAACTTCACCAGTGTCAACATCACGACGCTCTCGCCCTACGACCTGTCAATGTTCCAGACTGCGCCACGCCTATCTATTGCGACGTGTCTGGCGATCAGATTCGCTCTTTTGTTCCTGTGCCGTTGAGAAGAAGAATTTTCGACGCCCTCCATAGCGTTAGCCATCCTCGGGCCCGAGCCTCAACGAAGCGGGTAACGCAGCGCTACGTCTGGCCTNATCAGCTGTTCTCGACAAATCGATATTATTGATTTTCTATTGGCTTTATTTTGCTTTCTTTTCTTTTTCCGCAGAAGGGGAGTACTTGTGGCGCGAGCCACAATATATTAATTTCTTGAATTTATTTCGTACNGGTATCTCGTCATGGATCATCTCCTATTCAAGATTTTCCAGGACGCACGCAGCGCTTCGAGCACATACACGTGGACAGAGGGTATCGCAACTGCCTGACAATCATAGACCGTTTCACCAGGTTTCCAGAGGCGTTCCCCATCGAGAACACTGGAGCCGAGTGTGTCGCTCGAACGTTCTTTTCTGGATGGATCTGCCGCTACGGAGTGCTGCTTCGAATTACAACCGACCAGGGGACACAGTTTGAGAGCCAGCTGTTCAACGCTCTCGCTCGTCTTCTCGGTAGCAGACATATTCACACCACCACGTTCCATCCTGAGTCAAATGGAATGGTGAAACGTCTGCATCGCCATCTGAAGGACACCATTCGCTGTCATGAAAGCGATTCGTGGGTGGACACGCTGCCTATCGTCCTTCTCGGAATCCGCGCCTGGAAAGAAGACCTCGGCGCAACTCCTGCCGACGTCGTCTTCGGTGAACCGCTCCGACTACCGGGGGAATTTCTTGCTCCCTCGCCACCACGCGGGCTACCGCCTACCAATATCGCCGATCGTCTGAGGAATTATTTCGCCGATCTCGCTCCTCAACCCGTCGCCCGTCATGGCCAGAGGAAGATTTTCGTCTTTAAGGAGCTCGCAAACTGCTCACACGTCCTCGTTCGTCGCGACGCTCCCCATCACGCCTTCACGTCCCCATACGAGGGGCCACACCAAGTAATATCGAGGTACGAGGAACACTTCGTCATTCGAATCAGAGGCGAAAATACCGTAGTCTCCATCGACCGTCTCAAACCCGTTTTCTCGCTCCCAGACGAGGAGCACAACAATGACAACGAAGCTAACGACGATTCCGACGACGGCAATACGACGCCGACTATACCACCTTCACCGGAGTCACCGCAACCGGGAACATCTCAACGTTCGTCATCTTATCGCCCATCTGACACCGGCTCATCGACGTCATCAATTCAGAAGCGCGTCAGATTCGCTAAACGACATCAGCTGTTCTCGACAAATCGATATTATTGATTTTCTATTGGCTTTATTTTGCTTTCTTTTCTTTTTCCGCAGAAGGGGAGTACTTGTGGCGCGAGCCACAATATATTAATTTCTTGAATTTATTTCGTACCGTCTCGAATATTCCAAACGTCGGAATTCGAGACAAACATCATTCTGTCCTTGTCCCTCACGAAATTTCAGGACAATTCTCGAACCTTCGATAAAGGTATATAAACTCGTACGCTTCCCGGCGGATGAAGTCAGTCTACTTTTGAGTACGCATGTAAACACTTGCCTTTAAATATACAGTTCTCGTCAACACCGAGTTATTATTTTTGATACCCGCACCAAACCGCCACATTTTTTACCTATATTTCGGTGGGTATAAAACATCGGTAATGATTATTTTCATATGAATTTTCACATAAAAAATAGCAGCGATGAATGATAAATGCATTACTGCCCTTCTTATCAACAGTAAAAAAAATTGCAATTTGTCTTATATAATAAATAATTCTATATTGGTCTATTGGACTAACTCTGCAAGTGATGATCATCAGAGATGATCGCACACAAGCCTTGTAATAACGCTGTCCGATTAAAGATTGAATAAGGCATATTTATCGAATATTAATTCTTTTATTTTACACGAATTACCTTCACACATATTCCAAATGACAATAACCCATGTATGTCGGCATTATTCATGACTTACAGGGAAAAATGAGGCAGAAATATCTATTGATAATTGCATGAAATAATGTCTTAAATATGAGAATCAATCATAGATACATTGGAAGCATCATTGACGTATCCGAGTTTGATGCCCGAATATTTCTATAAGATAACATATCCACAATACAGGAAATTTCCATGTGAGTTTTGGGAGCCCGAGCATAGTGAATGTTCATCTCTGGTGATCCAACAACGACGGTACAATGACGGTATAGCGTCGTTGTTCCATCGTTGATTTTAATTGTCGATTTTGGGGCTAGAAAAGAGACCCCTAAAAACATTATAAAAGTTGATATAAGAGGTATTTATTCATATTGGTACCGTTAATTGCATTGTTATTTATCAATTGGATGAAATAATTTTTAGTGTTAAGAGTGATGATAGAAGCTTGTAGGGGGTATGCCGCGAGATGGCGGTAGCGTCAATTTGCCACTCGGATCGGTAAAGTCGACAGTAGTAGTAGCCAGGCTGGTCTGACCAGTCGTCTGCCGAGCTAGTTAACGGGTGTGCAATGTTGCCGCATGTCTCGTTATTTTATTTTAGGTAATCAAAAGTGCATAGAAGATAGAAATTGCATCGGATATATTTTCGTATGATTAACTTCAGATAATAATAATTATTTTTACATTGTTTTAATTTATTTTATAATGTGTTTATTAGGGGGGGCATGATAACACAGAGTTGCAAATTCTAGCCAAGGGGAGGGGATTTCAAAATCTATCGGAGCCACCTCTCATCCCTCCGTTCGCATGCGTTAATTAAATAAATTAAAAAATTTCATTAATTAAGATTTCACGAGGGGGTAAAAGGGAGAGGTATGATGGCGGACGGTTGCAAATTTTATTCAACAACGAGAGGGGTTGTCAGAATCTATCTGAGTCAAAAAATGCAAATCTCGAAAATTGTGACTTTGCGAGGGGGGCGGGAAGGGGGAGTTTCAGCGGCGGAGGGTTGCAAATTTTAACCAACTAGAGGAGGGAGTTCCTGAAACTGACTGAGCCACCACCATCCCTCCGTTCGCATGCGTCATTTAAATTAATTAAAAAATTTTGCAATGAAAAATATAAATCTTTGTTAATTGAAATTTCACGAGAAGGTGGAAGAAGGAGATATGATGGAGCAGCGTTTCAAATTTTACCCAACAACAGGAGGGGGTTCCAGAATCTATCTGAACCACCCCTCATCCCTCCATTCGCATGTGTTAATTAAGTAAATTAAAAAATTCTTGGATGAAAAATCGAAATTTCTTTGATTAAGATTTCACGAGGGGGCAGAAGGGGGAAGTACGACGGCGGAGGGTTGCAAATGTTATCCAACAAGGGGAGGGGGTTCCAGAATCTATTTGAGCTACCCTCCATGCCTCCATTCGCATGTGTTAATTGAGTGAATTAAAAAATTCTCGAATAAAAAATTGAAATTTCGTTAATTAAGGTTTCACGAGGGGGTGGAAGGGGGAGATACGACTGCGGAGGGCCGGAAATTTTACCCAATAAGGGGAGGAGATTGCCGAATCTGACTGAGCCACCTCCATGCGTTCATGAAATGATCAAAAATGTTAAATAAATAATGAAAATCGCGAAAATTGATAATTTACGAGGGGGTGCAGGGGGAGGTATGATGGCGGAGGATTGCAAAATTTACTCAAAAAGGGGAGGGGGTTTCAGAAACTACGTATTAAGAATTATGAGAGAAGGGGAGAACCTCAAAATAGTTCATCGAAATAAGAAGGAAGTTGATCCAGATTATCCTGATTCTGGACCCATGGAGCCGGAGCAGAGAAAGAAGTTTTTCAATAAATGTCTCACCGACAAAAATGTGAAAGAATGGGTGTCCCACGGATTTAGAAATGTCCGACTGTTCTTGAAATCTGGAAGAAATATTATCACTATTACATGCGTACTTGTTCTTTATAACTTGATATAATAACTTTTGCAAATAAATCAGTAAATTACTTTCAAATACATATCTCTACTCCAATAAGTATCATGAGAGACCTCTGACTCCGATGTCTGAATCTCATTCTGACTCTCTGAACCTTATTCTGACCATTATTTTTTATCCTTAGGTGACACCGTTTTTATTAGATTCGATTCCGATCTTCCTCAGCCTCACTTTCAATTTTGATCCCTAAATCTCGTGAGTCTTGATTTCGTGTCTCAACTATCTCACAGCTTTAACACGAGAATGGATAATACGACCATCAATTGCAGAATCGGTCTGCGTAGGTTTAAAATGTATTGTACTTGAAGTATTCCTGGGCAATTCAAATTACGAAAAATATCGAAATTTTGGGAAAATACGATACAGATTAATTTACAATTGGTATAAAACAGTCTTATATCTCGTACTCACACATGAGTGCGAAGACGGCAGTAACGCATGGGAGAGAGCGTCTGTATACATCTCTCGCTTTATATCCCCATGGCGCAGTCCTACTAAGCAATTGTCGCTTCCGAATGGAAGCATTGTATTTGTCCAATTAGAAATTTTCTTTTTTTGTGTCAGGATGATTAATTTTTGCATCTGCTGTTTGGCTATGATGTTTTTAGATCATATCTATATATCCGTCCCTTCAAAATTTGACGAATCGAAAAATTGACCGAGATAACTTGGATTTCATATCACGTTGGATGGCAATTGGGAATGTTTTTCTTCATTTCCATCAAATGATTTCGTTATGCTTTCAGAGATGAAAACTCGATAACTATGAGAGATAGGAATAAAATAAAAAACAAAATGTACTTATTTTTAGACAAGGAACATTTTTTCTTGGAAACTTTTTCACCTAACTCCAATCGTTTCCACGAAATCACGTTATGAAAAATTAAATTGTTATAAATAAACAAAACTGACCACACCGCGAAAAATAAGTTTACACATTCGTGTTCAGAGACCCCAAAAACAAAGTCCAATGATAAAATTCAATGGACCTAAAAATGTATACCAGACCTGTCACAGTATATGGACTAGAACTCCATATTACCCCTATCTGATCTCCATATGACCTTAATATAAGCGCCGTATGTCCTCCAAATCGCCATCATGTGATACCCATATCATCTCCGTACGAACTCCCTAAGGTCTCCATATCAGCCTCATTGTGACCCTTTCTGAACCTTACTCTGACCATTTCTGACACTTACTCCGATCTATCCAGATCCTTGTTTTGACTCTTCTTCACCATTTCTGACCGTTATTCGGAATTCATTTTGACCCTTCTAGTGAGGGTTACAAGACCATATGTCGTGAGGGGTAAAACCAAGGTTCACAAGTGTCGAAACTAAAGATGATGGTCCCGAGGGGCGCAAATAAGGAACTTACTGGTCACGGCTATGGTTTATGAGAGTTGAATTTCCGGGTTATGAGGGTGAAAAGTGTAGGTCAGAAATAAAGTCCAGAAATGCAGGTCAGAAGTGAGTATCATATTCAAACCTATTCGGAAGCCTATTGCTAATTTATCAGCAAAACAGGGGCAACAGTTGATGAAATAGAAAGAAAATATTGACTGATTTTTTTTTCATACCCTCTCACCATACATTCATGTATTTCTGAGTAAATTGAGAAAAAGAAACAATAATAAGATAACGTTCGAGGTTTAAACTCACGTCGCACGAATGGGAGCATTCTAGAAAGGGCTTCGTCCCATGTGATATATGGACATTTAAGGATGTACTACACCCTTTCGGCCAAAATTCACGTTTTTTTCATTTTTCTGACAAATTATTGATCGGATTGATGCGAAATAATATACCGTTTTTGCGTTTTATTGTTATTGACTGACTCACGAAGTTTCACGGTAGTGCAATCGTTTTCCTGCATTTTTTCTAAAGTTTTCTGAATTCCCCAAAAGCTTTAGAAAAAACGCAGAAAAATGATTGCATGATTATGAAATTTCGTGAGTCATTAAGTAATGATAAAACGCAAAAACGGTATATTTTTTCACGTCAATCCGATCAACAATTTGGCAGAAAAATTCAAAAAACGTGAAAGGGTGTAATACATCCTTAACGCACATGAGCAGATCTATCCATATGTCCTTTGAATCAGTTAATTATGTAGCGTAAATGGAAAAATGGTCTGTAAAAATACTGTAAAAACTCCGGTCTTATGAACGGTCTGAAACTAAGACTTAAGAGAGGAAATCCGATAAACGGTCTTGAAATCAGACCAATTTCCGATCTTAACACACGATCTTACGGAATTTAAGCCGTCAGTAGGCGCGCTAAGAGGGATTCCCTCACAAAAATTTTCACTTCATAAGAAATATACACTAAATGTAAAAATATTTGGGTAAATTTTTTTATATGCCTCAAGTAACTCTTCTAGTTCACTATTGTGGGGCTAAAAGTTATCTATCGATCAGGATTGAGTAGAAAAAAAGAATTTTTGTCCGCTCGTCCAAAATTTTCCACATGTTACGGATATGGAACTCATGACGCTGAACCCCTGATAGCGCCGCCTGTGGTGATATTTGCCTCTATTCTTACGAGAAGCCGATCAGTTATTCGCTCATCGCGCGCTTCAAGAATGCTGGTGGAACGTTAAGATCGTTCATGAGTCCCGTTCCGATCTTAAATTGTGAGATCGCAACTTTAAGATTGAAAACGGGCCTGATTTAAAAATCTCTAGGTAGGTTTAAATTCGGTAAGATGAAAGATCGGTTGACAATGTAAAATTGATGAAGCGATTAAGATCGAAAATGTAAGACCATTTTAGAGTCTTATCTGAAACTATACTAATGAATCGATAAATTAAGTCATTCATTAATTTGTGGATAGACAAATATGCTTAAGAATTGAATCAATGGCTTATTGAGTCAATAATTCAATAAACAATTAATTTTCCCCCTTGTGATCCTTACCATTTTACCCCTAGATTGTAATACTATCGAACGGGAGCTTCGCGCTCATCGCTAGATTGATGTATACTATTTAATTATATTTTATTTTCTTTCTGATTCTGTCTTCATGATTAGATTAATTCAAATTTATTCGTTCTATTCTTATTATACGTATGTGTATATTTTCCTTAATACACAAGTTCCAACATTGAATGAAGAGGAATTGAGGGTAAAAATCTTGGAGTCAAAAGGTATGGGTAAAAATATGAGGATCAGAAGGATCAAAATCTAAGGGTCAAATTGTAAGAGCCAGAATATGAAGATCAGAAAGTGTTAGGGTTGAACCCTCCTCCTCCGTCGCGGCCCTGATATATTTTTTTTATTCAATCAACGGAGAAATAGGAGGTGGCTCAAATATATTCTGAAAACCCCTTCCCTCTTTGGGTAAAATTTGCAACCCTTCGCCATCATACCTTCCCCTTTCACCCCCTCGTGCAATTTCAATTAACAAGATTTTTATTTCTTATTCAACAATTGTTTAATTTATTTAAAAAACGCATGGGAACGGAGGGATGCGGGTGGCTCAGAAAGGTTCTGAAACCCCCTCCCCTTGTTGAGTAAAATTTGCAACGCTCGGCCGTCGCACCTCCCCCTCAAACCCCCTCGCAAAGTTTCAATTGCCGCGATTTTCATTGTTTATTTTTTAAAAACAATTTTTTAAATCAACGCATGGGGGTGGCTTAGTCGAATTTGGGAGACCTCCCGCCTTGTTGGGTAAAATTTGCAACGTTGTACCTCCCCTTTCCGGCCCCCCCATGAAAGCTTAATTAATAGTTGGCTCAAATTTGCAACCCTCCGTCGCCGTACCTCCCCCTTCCGCCCTCTCGCAAAATCTCAATGTGCGAGAAATTCATTTTTTATTAATTTTTTTTTGTTCAATCAACGCATGCTAACGGAGGGATGGGGGTTGGCTCAGATAAATTCTGAAACCCCATCCCCTTGTTGAGTTAAATTTACAACCCTCCGCCATCATACCTCTCCCTGCAGCCCCTCGTAAATTATCAATTTTCGCGATTTTCCTTATATATTTAACATTTTTTTTACTTAATCAATGCATGGGGGTGGCTGAGTCAGATTCGACAACCCCCTCCCCTTGTTGGGTAAAATTTGCGACCCTCCGCCGTAGTATCTTCCTCTTCCGCCCCCTCGTGAAATCTTAATTGAGGGAATTCCAATTTTTCATCCAAGAAATTTTTACTTTACTTAATTAACACATGCGAACGGAGGGATGAGCGGTGGCTCAGATAGATTCTGGAACCCACTCCTCTTGTTGGGTAAAATTTGCAACACTGCGCCATTATACCTTTCCCTTCCACCTTCTCGTGAAATTTCAATTAACAAAGATTGATATTTTTTATTTAAAAATTTTTTAATGAATTTAAATGATGCATGCGAACAGAGAGATGGTGGTGGCTCAGTCAGATTCAGGAACCCCCTCCCCTAGTTGGCTAAAATTTGCAACCCTCCGCCGCTGAACCTCCCCCTTGCCTCCCTCCCTCGCAAAGTCACAATTTTCGAGTTTCATTTTTTATTTAACAATTTTTTTTATTCAATCAACGCATGCTAACAGAGAGATGGGGGGTGGCTCAGCTAGATTCTGAAATCCCCTCCCCTTTTTGAGTAAATTTTGCAACCCTCCACCATCATACCTCCCCCTGCAGCCCCTCGTAAATGATCAATTTTCGCGATTTTCATTATATATTTAACTGCTTTTTTATTTCGTCAACGCATGACGGTGGCTCAGTACGATACGGGAACCCCCTCCCCTCGTTGGCTAAAATTTGCCACCCTACCCCCTCGCAAAGTCTCAATTTTCGAGATTTGCATTTTTTATTTAACATTTTTTTTATTCAATCAACGCATGCTAACGGAGGGATGAGGGGTGACCCAGATAGATTCTGACAACCCCTCCCCTTGTTGAGTAAAATTTGCAACCGTCTGCCATCATAGCTCCCTCTTGCACCCCATCGTAAATGGTCAATTTTCGCGGTTGTCATTGTTTATTTAAGGATTTTCGATAACAATTTTTCTTTAACAATTTTTATTATCAATCCATGGGGGTGGCTTAGATAGATTCTGGAACCCCCTCCTCTTGTGGGTAAAATTTGCGACCCTGCACCATGATATCTCCCCCTTCCACCTTCTCGTTAAATTTCAATTAACAAAGATTGATAATTTTTATTTAAAATTTTTTAAATTGATTTAAATGACGCATGCGAACAGAGGGATGGTAGTGGCTCAGTCAGTTTCAGGAACCCCCTCCCCTAGTTGGCTAAAATTTACAACCTTCCGCCACCATACCTCCCCCTTTTACCCCCTCGTGAAATCTTAATTAATGAAATTTTTTAATTTACTTAATTAACGCATGCAAACAGAGGGATGAGGGGTGGCTCAGATAGATTTTGAAATCCCCTCCCCTTGGCTAGAATTTGTAACTCTGTGTTATCATGCCCCCCCTAATAAACACATTATAAAATAAATTAAAACAATGTAAAAATAATTATTATTATCTGAAGTTAGAATAGAATA
>NW_021681817.1:78980-80113 GCF_001412515.2 Diachasma alloeum
CCTTCCTGTAATAGGGCTGGGTAGATCCCGTCTGGTCCCGGTGCCTTGAAGGGTTCAAAGGTTTTGATGGCCCACTTGAGCCCCCAGGGCTACGCTACTTTATTTGCCAATGCCCAATCATGGATTTCGTAGACAGCCCTCTGATTTCTTTGTCCCTCTCCTGGGCCTGTATGAAGCCTGGAAAGTGAATGTTCATTAGGAGTTTCAGAGTATCTCCCATGGTTTCCGTGTGGCTGCCATCTGGTGCCTGTAGGCTCCCTAGATATGGAGTCTTGTTTGTTCCAAGGATTTTTGCCAGCCTAGAGGTCTCCGATTGACTCTCCACATTGCTTGTGAAAGCCCTCCAGCAGTCCTCTTTGGCTGCCTTTATTGCCTTGTTGTAATCTGCGAGCAAGCCTCTGTAAGTTTTCCATGCGTCTTCCTTACGGGGGCCCGCTCTCATGTTCTTAGCTTTGTTAAAAGCTTTTCTAGCCTTGCCCCTCAGCCCACCGAGTTTCTCTGACCACCAAGGAGTCTCAGTGGGGTGCCCTTTCGAGATTAGCCTGCAGTTTGTCTCGAAGGTGTCCATGATGGCCTGGTTTACGGCAATCAAAGTCTCCTCCAGCTGCTTTTTGTTGTTAAATCTGAGGATGATATCCCCAAGATTGTCAGATATACTTTCTCGGTAATTTCTCCAGGAAAGAGGTTCGTGNCTATGAAGGTAGGTTCTGACCCCCTATTAAGGATATTTAGACCGGCCCCCATTATGAATTCCTGGAGGCTTTCCCCCCTGCCGTTAATGCCGGTGCTCCCCCATGCTACATGGTGCGAGTTGGCATCACAACCTAGCAGGAGTTCAAGTCCCCTTTCCTTCACATGGTTGCATAGGTCCTTTACTTTTTTCGAAGGAGGTGGTTCAGCCGAGTCATAGGGCATGTAAACTGACCCTACAACCAAGCTCATTTCCTCGCCTTGTCCCAGGCCCAGATCCACTTGTGCCACAGCCAGGTCTCCCTCACTAGCCTGTGAACAGAAGAAAGAGTCTAGTCCTTTAATAACAATACAAGATCTAATTTTTTCCTGAGTGCTTGCGTGATAGATTCTACCACAACCACTGAGCCCCTTAATGGCATTGTCCACTATCCATGGTTCTT
>NW_021681818.1:0-266 GCF_001412515.2 Diachasma alloeum
AAAACGGAGTATTGAGGGTAGAATGGGGTTGAAAAACACGACTCGGGAAAGGTTCGTTAACGTTTTTCAAATGATTATTTTCCTTGATTTTGTTTGTTGTATTCGCGAGAAAAAAAAAAGTTTTGACTACGTTTCAGTGAATTGTTCTACCTTGAATTTTCAGGTTAATCCCATTCGATTAGTTAATATCACGTTATTTCTGATGAGCTTGTGATTGTTCATCTGAAAAAGCATGCCATCTTCACATTTATTCGATTGTTTTTTCG
>NW_021681818.1:280-739 GCF_001412515.2 Diachasma alloeum
CCCGGCGAAGCGTTTCGCATAATAGTCTAACGCTGGGCTGTGAGCGCGTGACGCGGCTCAACCTCGGGTACATGTGAGGCGCGTGGAGTTTATCCCAAGCTGGGGCGGAGTGGCGTATTTCTAGCTGGGATACGGGTTCCGAGCCGAGCTCGCGCGGCGTGATTTCTACCCGGGTATCGCAAACATTCGTATGTTAGACCGACGTTCATTGGACTAGTCGGAGATCCGTTCGGGGTTTCTCCGCGCTTTTCAAAATTCATTCCTCCGCTCCTACTTGAGATTAAGGAATGAAACCGCCGTCATTTATTGAGAATTTAATTCTCTATCGATCGGCAATGAATGTTCAAAAGCGCGGAGAAACCCCGAACGGCTTTCCGACGTCGAGTGAGCCCGGAGGGGCTTTCCCGATTAGAAAATTCATTTCTCCCCCCCTAATGAAGATGAAGGAATGAAACCGAT
>NW_021681818.1:1313-3244 GCF_001412515.2 Diachasma alloeum
TGAGATTAAGGCATGAAAAAAGAGCGGTTCGACGCAGAATTAAATTTTTCATTAATTAACCCTCTTTCATCCCTTATTCTTTGTAACAAAAAATTAAAAACTGCCATGAAAGTCAGGGGCCAGTAAGAAAAATAATTTTTTCGCGGCGCACACTGACTATTCACCATTCGCCCGCGAATTAAAAATTCACTTCTCCCCTCCTAATTGAGATTAAGGGATGAAAAAAAGGCAGTTCGACGGAGAGTTACATTCTCCATTAATTAACCCTCTTTCATCCCTTAATCTTTGTAACAAAAAAATTAAAATCGCCATGAAAGTCAGGGGCCAGTAAGAAAAATAATTGTTTTGCGGCGCACAGTGACTCCCGGTAATTAAAATTAGGAGGGGAGAAGTGAATTTTTAATTACCGGGAGTCACTGTGCGCCGCAAAACAATTATTTTTCTTACTGCGCTGTTATTTCCATTACAGTTCCTTCCATTTTTCACAGAGATTAAGGGATGAAAGAGGGTCAGTTGGTGGGGAATTTAATTCTCCGTCGAACTACTCTTTTTTCATCCCTTAATCTCAATTAGGAGGGGAGAAGTGAATTTTTAATTCGCGAGCGAATGGTGAAAAGTCACTGTGTGCCGAGAACAAAATTATTTTTCTCACTGGCCCATGGCTTTGTCGTAGTTTGTATTTTTTTGTTACAGAGATTAAGGGATGCAACGGGGATCGATTGATGGGGAATTTAATTCTCCATCACACCCTCTGTGTTTCATTCCTTAATATTAATTAGCCAGCAAATGAATCACCTGAAAAACATTAAGAACATGCTGAGGACGAGGAAGACACAGATTCCACTCCGAAACTATCCCTGTGACAGCGGGAGGATGCCAGATGGGAATTCCCACACGCTCCCCACTCCTCTCGGGTAGTAGTGGGCAGCCTTTAGGGCGCAGTCGGCCCAGCGCGACGTTTGAATATTTGATTTGGGGCATGGCTCGTTATTTTATTAGCGTGTCATTTCATGCAAGTCACAAGGGCAATGAGGGCCATGAGGAGAATGTCAAATTTCTCGAGGCCCACGAGGGTCACGAAGAGAAAGTCAAGGTTCATGAGGGTCACGAAGGGCAACGAGGGTGACAAGGGCAACGAGGGCAACGAGGACCAAGAGGGCAACAAAGACCACGAGGGAAGCGAGGGGAAAGTCAGATTTCATGCGGGTCACAAGGGTAATTAGGGCCACGAGGAGAATGTTGAAATTCTCGAGGCGCACAAGGGTGATAAGGGCAACGAGGACAACNAAAGGGTAATGGGGGTCACGGGGAGAATCTCGAAACTCTCGGGGCCCACGAGGGCGACGAGGGTCCCGAGGGTGATAAGGGCAACGAGGGGAAATTCAGATTTTATGTGGGTCACCAGGGTAATGAGGGCCACCGGGTAACAAGATTCCACGTGGGTCACAAGGGTAATGAGGGCCATGAAGAGAGTCTCCAAGCCCACGAGGGTCACTATCAATGAATAATTAATCGATGTAGATTAAAAATGAGACTGAAATTTTACCTTGAAAAAAAAAAAATTGGGAAAAAAAATATGAGTAGGAATCGAACGTGGATGCCCAGCGTTGTAGCTGCGGTACGTAACCACTGCACCACTGCGCTATTGTAATATTATGAGTTTTGCAAAATGGTCAACATTCAGAAACGTCACAATTTCCTATTTTGTTATGAATAAACAAAATCAATCGGATTTTAAATGGTTGATGTTTCTTAGGGAAACGCCCTGTAACTGCAATTAATATTAAATCGTTTTAGACATTCGGAGTGGCTATTTACCCCGAATTTGTTCTATTGCGATTCGTAATTGATCATGTTATTAATATACTGTTAGGGTTATTTTATTAATATAATGTTTCGTAATTGAAACTTTATGTTCAAACGGTTTAATG
>NW_021681818.1:4363-12685 GCF_001412515.2 Diachasma alloeum
CAGAAATGGTTCTTTTCAGAACCCAGAAATGGTTATTTTCAGAAACCACCGGCCCTTTTCAGGGCCACAAAATGATAAACGTGGAAAATTTAATAAAGCTAATGAATCTTGTTATATTTGCAAAATGTATTCTCTTGTACTGGAGACGATTGCACCCGCGATTTGCGGGAAATTGGATTTTCCTGTTGTTACCCTCGCAGTGTTTCACCCTTACCCTTGTGAATCTTACGGCATTTGATCCTCCCTTTCATGACTTTTAACCTTCATGACGTATTTCTGAGAATAAATTCTGAAATTTCGTATATTTCCTTTTCTATGTACAAATGATAAATATTGTGGGATTGAAAATTGAAAAAAATTATAAAATATTTAATGGAATTGCAATTTTCCGGTCGTTATAACGACAAAAATGCTTAAACACTATTAAAACTTAGGAAACTTTCTTATTAAATCTTAAAGTCCCTGAAATCTAATAAAAAATCTAATAAAAAATAAAGTAGAATTTTGAAAATGAATAGGAAAATGCAATTTCGCAATAGGATAAGCAATTTCATAGACGAATTGATCCCAAACCGATTTCAAATTCACTTTCAATATTTTTATCAATCTTTTGCTCAATTTTTAAAGAATTTTTAACAGTAAACTGAGCTTTCCATTGTTATTAAATATTATTAATAACTAAAATGTTGAAAAAAATAATAATACCATCAATTTCATTCGCTTTAATTAATTAATTGAGAGTTCCATCGCGAAATTTAATTTATCGGGTATTATTTATGGGCGTTGAGCCTGTGCGGTAGTGGCGGGGACCCGAGGAGTGCGCAAGGGAGCTGCGCATGAAATTCCCACGCGTGGGATTTTTCCCCTCATCTGGCATCACGCGGGACTGCTACTGCCAAGTTACCCGCACAGGCAGTTCGCCCAGCCGTCAGATTCGACCGTGGCGGCATCCCTCCGTTGGGGTCGAACTACTTTTGGCTTGGGGTCAGTCTAACCCCGAGATCTGAGCCTCTACTTTAGTCAATCCTCTTTGGTCTGGCCGACCGCTATTTCGGTAACTCTGTGATGCCAGATGAGGGGAAAAATGCCACGCGTGGGAATTTCATGCGCAGTTCTCTCGCGCACTCCCCAGGTCCCCACTACTGGAGAAGCGCAAAGCCTGTGGCTATAACCCAGCAAATTAAATTCCGGAAAATCGTTTGAATAGGGAGAAAATAAATATAATGCAAAACAAAAATAATTATAAATAAAGAATAGTGATGCACTAATGCTATATTTATCACACGAGTGCAGTATTGATTATATTAGTGCACCATTCTACTTAATAATTACTTATTAATTATCTGTCTTCCTTGTAGCTGATTTCTTTATATCCATCGAAAATGTACAAGCTTAACATGTTCTTTTAATAATTGATTTGCCATGATTGATTGAAAAACAATTCGATTGACATAATTGATTAAAGAAGCAAAGGTAAAACCGGAAAATTGTGTTGGAAATCTCAAAAAAGAGATTGAAGCCTGAAAATCAGACATCGCCATAGCCATAAATTTCAAGTAGCCTTAATTTCTGAAATTTTCAATTAATCAAACTTATAAAAATTTGAATTATTTTACCAATCATCCAGTATTCAAATTCCGAATTATTCATCAATCAATAGTCGAGCTGGAAAGATCAACGATTATTTGCATAACCGATTATATATGTCCAAACATACATAATTATGTGATCAATAGTTAATAAAAAATTAACATGATTAATTATTTCACGATTTTCTAAATTTCCAAAAAAAAAAAACAAATTTCATTAATCGAAGGTATGAATTACCGTTAAATACGGAATTGCATACAGGTAAAACATACACTCAGGAATAAGGGTCAAAATGAAGGATCGCGAGGTTTAGGCCTGAAAGTCAGAACAGAAGGTAAGACTGAATATGTGACAAACAAGGGCCTAAGGGAATGCTGAGAGGGAGGAGGGTTGAAGTTAGGGGAAAGTTAAATTTCACGAGGGTTAAACGTCGAGGGGCTCATGAGGGCTGCCAGAAAAAAAATTGTCTTGAGGGCCACGAGGTTCACTAAAGAAACGAGGGCCATAAGGCTCACGAAAGAAACGAGGGCCACGAGGCTCCCGAACAAAACGAGGGCCACCACGTAGGAAAAAATCGTATAGAATCTTTCTATACGGACTGTGTATAGCATTTCTATAGGTTTTTCGTATATGATATTTGGATATTTCTATACGAAAATTTCCTATACGGTTCATTTCTATACGAATTTTTACACGAATTCGTATAGAAATAATCCGTATAGGGAATTTTTGTATAGAAATATCCGAATATCATATACGAAAAACCTATAGAAATTCTATACGCAAATCGTATAGAAACTTTCTATACGATTTTTTCATACGTGACGAGGCTCACGAAAGAAACGAGGGCCACGGGGCTCACGAAATAAACGAGGGCCACGAAAGGAACGAGGTTCACACGAGGAAAATTAAATTCCACGAGGCTCACCAGGGTCGCAAGGGCCAAATGAAATCTTACAGGAGGCTCATGAAGGTCAGGAGGGAAAAAATGAATTTCCTAAGAGTCAACTGTCATCAGGCTGACGAGGGCCACGAGAGGAAAATCAAAGACCGCTTGGGTCAAGCATGCAATATAATAATTGATATAAACAAAAATGAAAAAAAAAGAAAAAAAAGAACTCGCCGGGAATCGAACCTGGATCGTCAGCACTCAAGCGTCCATCCTTTACCACTTTTTTTTTGTTTAACCAAGTTTTTTATTAAGTACTTCTATATACATAATTTACAAAATTTACAACTTAAAAACTAGTCTGAAAAAAAATATTGACATTATTTTCTTCCTTTAAACTTATGGCCACTCAGTGACTCTCGAGTTTAATATGTATCTTTAGCATTTTAATTGAAAAAAAAACAGTATATTTTGGATTTTTACCAACTTTTTGCGATTTGTTATACGCGATTGATTAACTATAAAAAAAAAAAGAAAATTTAATATTGTGCTTTAAAAAAAAGGTAATTTATCCTTTACCACTGCACCGGAGCGCTTTTGTTACAGCCCAATATTTGCCAAATGTTCATCACTCAGAGTGTCAGAATTTTGCATTTTTCATTCACTACATACATAAAAGCACCTTAGTCCTTCAGCCTATGCACAATTGCACATCCTGTAGGACTTGAAAGGTCCCCGAGGTAACTTAGGTGATATCTATGTATTTGGGTGCGCTGATTCCGAATTTATCGGGTACTTTTTAAAAATATTGTCGGTTCTATTGTTTATAAACAATTTAATTGTCTATAACGCATTATCTCGGGAACTATGGCAGATGGAGAAAAACTTTCAAATGACAAAAGGTTGCTCTAGTCATTTACAATCATTCTTTTTTTTTGCAAAATTTCGATAAAATGAGTAATTAAAGAGTTATATGCGATTGAAGTGTTGCGCGACCGACCTGACTGTGGAGCGCGCGCTCTGTCATAAGAGCGCGCATCTTGAAGGTGTACCGCTTCGTTTTCTGGTGACCTCGTTTGATTATCTAACGGAAAATCAACCAATTCGTGTAAATTCATTGGAATATTATCGTAATAAAATAGAATAATGAAATTTTAAGATCGAAAAACTCAATTTTTAATAATCAAATGTCTTTATTCTCAATATTCTGGCATGTTCCTGCGATCACACATCGACAGAATCTGATACATGGTAAACCATCACTAAAACATCGGCAAGAGATTCTTGTGCATTTAGTACAACGACAGTTAGGAACCAATTGAGACATTGGGGGATAGAGATCGATAATTTTCTTGGGGACTAGAAGTAGATTCGGTTTTCGATGATAGCCAAAATGGAGAGGATCAAGTTTTTGCAGCATCACGTATACGTTGACGTCCTGTCTCCCCAGTTGACACGTCCCCTCCCTTCTGACAAATCACACATAAATTAATCTTCAATTCCTCAGGAACTCGTAAACACACTCCTTGACCCTCCATAATGTCAGTGAAGACTCAATTCAGATCAATTCTTCACTCTTATTTCAGTGCAACATCCACTCGATGTAATCCACGGACTTTCGCGTACGAATGACACGAGAGAACTGACTCGGAGAGGCTTTTATTTTTCGAAAATACCCAGGCAGTTTACGTTATCTACACACAAATTCGTGGAAAATGTGGCCTGTATTATTTCCGCGAAAAGAAAATCGTGAAAAATCGAGACCAGAGAGAAAATTTGGATGAGAGCGCATGGAAGAGTCAAAGCCTCAACGCTCGACCCGTCAGCGGCCTCTCGTCGGTCGCGCAACACTTCGATCGCATATAACTTTTTAATTAGTCATTTTATCGAAATTTTGCAAAAGAGGAGAATGATTGTAAATGACTAGAGCAACCTTTTATCATTTGGAAGTTTTTCTCTATCTGCCATAGTTCCCGAGATAATGCGTTATAAACAATTAAATTGTTTATAAACAATAGAACTGACAGTATTTTCAAAAAGTACCCGACAAATTCGGAATCAGCGCACCCAAAAACATAGATATCACCTAAGTTACCTCGGGGACCTTTCAAGTCCTACAGGATGTGCAATATGTGCATAGGCTGAAGGACTACCTCGGACTGAAGTCTTTCTGAAGTTTCTGAGGAACGTGTCCCATGTATGAAGAAATTCAATTGGAACTCTATAGGGTTTCTATAATATTTCTATTGGAATTTTACTGAAAAATTCTATTTGCATTTCGCGCTGATTCTATTCGATATTCAACCGGCCGAATTCAATAGATTTTGAATTTTTGTTAGAATTTTTAGATTTGGATTTTTCTGTTAAATGATTACCGCCTGATTATCGCTGATCACCGCCCCATTCGGTTTCTTTTTGCATTACACAATGCAAGTAAAAAAACTTAGAAAATTTGTATCCTAAACAAAAGTCATAAAATACTAGAATTCATTCTCAGCCTCGTCGCATTCACTTGCTTCATCACAACCCCTTAGCCTTGACAGTGCGCGTTGACTGATAATTTCAATAACTCTTCCCCTTTCCAACGTCAACTATTCGAAGCCCTTATAGTTATATACTGTGAGAAATAAAAGTTTAGTCGAGTTTTATCTTAATCACATTTTCTGTGCTGCTTCACGTATCAGTTCTTTCCAGGATTCTGTAGAATATCAAGAAACTTTTGACTAATCCATAATGTTTTTTTAGCCCTCTTTAGATTCTTCAAAACTCCATAAATGGTTCTTTTCAGAGCCGGCCGGCCCTTTTCAGGGCCCCAAATAATAAACGTAGAAAGTTCAATAACGCTCAATAATTGATACCACTGTTCTCGTGACAGTTGGATCATTGCAAAATCTAATTTTCCTTTCGTAACCCTTGTGATCCTTGTGCTCCTTGTTCCCTTCGTGGCCTTCGTGAGCACTCACGACGTTTGACCCTAGTGAAATTTGATTTTCCCCTTGTAGCCCTCGATTCCCTCATGAGCCCTCACGCCCTTCGAACCTGGTGAAATTTGATTTTTCCCCTCATGGCCCTTGTGAACCTCGTGCCGTTTGACCCTCGTGAAATCGACCGTCCGTTTGAGCCATTTGTGAAGTTACACTATCTCCTCGTGATCCCGGAAGAATTTGAACATTACAATATTCAACCTCTAGGAAATTTAATCATTCATTTACTCATTTACGTCATTTTAAACACTAACTCCTTCACAACAGTCATCAAAGTAACCGGAGTATCGTCATACCGTCGTTGCGGATCGAATTCAAACGATTCAAACGGAGCCCCAGACGTTCTGCGCCCTAAAGGCTGTGCAGTGGTACTAAGGAAGGAGTGGGGACCTGTGGGATTTCCCATCTGGCAAGTGGGAGGTCGCCATGACAGTTTTCACTCATGAATCTTTTTTATTGGGATATGTTTACTCAGTTTTTATCCCAGGAAATCAATGTCGATTTGTCAGTGCTTTTTTCCCACATGTTAATCTCTAGAAGTTTGCCCCTATCAGTTTTTTTTCAGTCGATGATTGCTGGAGGTATTCGGCCCCGATAAACCTAGACCCATGAGTAAAAATAATGATTATAAGAATTCAATTTTTTTATTTCTGTGATGATTGTTTTTTGGGGTATCACGATTTTCGTAGAACATTAAAGTTTCGTGGGATATAATGTTTTAATAAATCTCTGTCAAAAATAAATTGACCGATGGCGTTATCGTCAATGCCAGAGAGAACGGTTACAAATCTCGCCATTTCGCTAATACTTTTCATTTGATCGTCGATGAAGTTGGTGATGATAAAATCACTGACATCTAGATCGCCGTATTTTTCAGCAATACCGTTGATAGCGACAAGATCATCTGTGACTGATATCTCCAGATCTAGTGCTGTCTGGAAGGATCATAACAGGTAATGTCCTTTTGGTAATTGTTAATGCAATGTTTCATTTCATTGTAGTATTGGAGAGATTGTAGTCTTCGATACCCATTCCCCCACTATTTTTCATATAGGGGTGGGTGGGACAATAGGGACATCTGGGGTAAAATGGACACTCAAAAAATTTGCGAAAAAAAATTTTTTTTCCAAATTGAAATTTTTGATAATTGTTTCATTGAGCAATATGGACACTTGATAAATTCGTATAGGATGGACTAAAATGGGCATTCAAAAAATTTTCAATAATTGAATTTTAAAAAATTGCTTTTAGGCAAAATCCACAAGCGAAAAATTATTCAACAGTGGGGTAAAATGAATACCCGAAAAAGTTGGTCCTATTCAACTTTTAATCCAGAAATTTTTCAACGGAATTATGTCGGTATCTTTTTATAGAGAGTATGAACAAATAAACTTCATTTCTATTAAATTTTGCATTGACGTTTGAAATATTGAGTAGCTTTGGATTTCCTGTTTTACTATTAAAAATACTTTGAAATAATTTTTTTTTTTTCAATGAACAATTGCACGCCCTAAACAACTGACCTTTTGTTCATTTGCGAAATTTGTAAGATGGCTAATTTTCTACTTACAAAGGAAATCACTATAAAACCACCCCTCACGATAAATGTCAAAAATGATTTTTTTTTTCAATATGAAAATCGCAGTCATGACTAGAGTTTGAGAAATTGAATGACATTATTGAAACCCAAACAATTGACGAAGGAATCGAAATGTCCATTTTACCCTGTTTTTGCTTTACTTTACAACTCCTACGACGCAGCGTTATGACAATATGCTTATTTTTATAAATTTCAAATGAAGTCCGAACCGTAGATTTGATCCAATTCAACTGATCATTTAAATCTGCTGCCTGTATTGACCCACCCTCCCCTAGTAAATGTTATATGGGACCCGAAGACAAGAAATTCGCCAGTATACGCCTGTACTTGAAATGCATGTTGAGGGTTCTGCCAGTTCTGTTTGTCCGGGGGATTGATTGCGCAGAGATCGATACGCCCACCACGAGTTTTTATGTAATGTAATAACTTCAATGCGTGATCGTGTTCTTCTTGGTGCATGTGCATGAAATAGGATTCACAGCCTGGTAGAGCAACATCAACTTGACCAAAATAGGACGCCTTAAGGGAGAAAAATAACAAAAAGATGTGACAAGTGGTTCAATAAGAAAGAGTCTGGAGTAGAATTTTTAAAAAATTTCATTGATTAAAAGAATATCTAAGCTGGACCATAAAATTGGTACTAAATCCTTGCAATAAAATTGGTTTTCTATAAATTCCACTGTTCGATTTCAAACGTGACACACGTAGAATTATTAGACTTCACTAAAGGTTTCTTGAATATAATACAATTGTAAATGAACGATTAAATTAGCATTCAGTGACGATAAAAAATTTCCATTAAAGAATATTAGCGAGAGTTCTCTTACAATTTTTTTTTCAAGTCAAACTTTTTACAGGATTTCCATGTACTTAAACTCAATTTGTATCTTCGCAGGTTCTCTATCAAGTTCTCGAATGATTGCTTCAAATAAATAGACTTTTGTTTTCTATAAATGCAATGATTTTGTCATGGGAGAATGCTATTACGAAACTAACGCAATAGAAAATATCATAATGCCCTGTATTAAGTTAAGGATAATCGGGCGAGCCCGGAGGAATAGAAAAAAAGCAGCCATTTTTTTCTTTTTTTTTACGTATTCTTTAAATAATGGAAAAGGCGTGTGCAAAGT
The DNA here is from genome assembly GCF_001412515.2 of Diachasma alloeum. NCBI lineage: Eukaryota > Metazoa > Arthropoda > Insecta > Hymenoptera > Braconidae > Diachasma > Diachasma alloeum. Next base: position 12,557 of record NW_021681818.1, read on the forward strand.
TTCAGACTGCTGGGGAGCATGGTTAATTTATTATGAATTTTTGAAAAAGTAGTCATTTAATCCGTGATCTTATGGAAATAACAAAAAAACTGCAAAACCCAAGGAAAAAATGCAGCCAAAGTCATGAAA
>NW_021681819.1:0-256 GCF_001412515.2 Diachasma alloeum
ATACGAATTATTCCTATACGCTCGAGAGAAATATGTATAGAAATCCGGCCTATCTATACACGAGGTTTCTATCCATTCGCCTGGGAAGAGTATAGGGGATTCTCTAAAGATTATTCTATTCGATTTATTCCTAAACGCTCGAGAGAATTGCGTATAGAAATCCGGCGATTCTATACACGAGGTTTCTATCCATTCGCCTGGGAATCGTATAGAGATTTGTATAGGGATTATTCTATACGATTTATTCCTATACGCT
>NW_021681819.1:342-902 GCF_001412515.2 Diachasma alloeum
CATTCGCCTGGGAATCGTATAAGGATTTCTATAGGGATTATTCTACACGATGTATTCCTAAACCATCGAGAGAAATATGTATAGAAATCCGGCGAATCTATACACGAGGTTTCTATCCATTCGCCTGGGAATCGTATAGGGGTTTCTATAGGGATTATTCTATACGATTTATTCCTATACGCTCGAGAGAAATATGTATACAAATCCGGCGAATCTATAAACGAGGTTTCTATCCATTCGCCTGGGAATCGTATAGGGGTTTCTATAGGGATTATTCTATACGATTTATTCCTATACGCTCGAGAGAAATATGTATACAAATCCGGCGAATCTATAAACGAGGTTTCTATCCATTCGCCTGCGAATCGTATAGGGGATTCTATAGGAAGTATTCTACACGATTTATTCCTATAGGCTCGAGAGAAATGCGTGTAGAAATCCGGCGATTCTATAAAAGAGGTTTCAATCCATTCACCTGGGAATCGTATAGGGGTTTCTATAGGAATTATTCTATACGAAATATTCCTATACGCTCGAGAGAAATATGTATAGAAATCCGG
>NW_021681819.1:949-2045 GCF_001412515.2 Diachasma alloeum
TATACGCTCGAGAGAAATGCGTATAGAAAGCCGGCGATTCTATACACGAGGTTTCTATTCATTCGCCTGGCAACCGTATAGGCATTTCTATTGGGATTATTCTATAAGATTTATTCCTATACGTTCGAGAGAAATACGTATAGAAATGCGGTGATTCTTTACACGAGATTTCTATCCATTCGCCTGGCAATCGTATAGGGGTTTCTATAGGGATTATTCGATACGATTTATTCCTATACGCTCGAGAGAAATGCGTATAGAAAGCCGGCGATGCTATACACGAGGTTTCTATCCATTGGGCTGGGAAACGTATAGGGGTTTCTATAGGGATTATTCGATACGATTTATTCCTATAGGCTCGCGAGAAATGCGTATAGAAATACGGCGATCCTATTCACGAGTATTCTATTCATTGGCCTGGGAACCGTATAGGGGTTTCAATAGGGATTATTCTATACGAATTATTCCTATACGCTCGAGAGAAATATGTATAGAAATCCGGCGAATCTATACACGAGGTTTCTATCCATTCGCCTGGGAATCGTATACGGGTTTCTATAGGGATTATTATATACAAATTATTCCTATACGCTCGAGAGAAATGCGTATAGAAATCCAGCGATTCTATACACTACGTTTCTATTCATTATACTGGGAATCGTATAGGGGTTTCTATAGGGATTATTCTATACGAATTATTATAATACGCTCGAGATAAATATGTATAGAAATCCGGCGAATCTATAAACGAGGTTTTTATCCATTCGCCTGGGAATCGTATAGGGGTTTCTATAGGGATTATTATATAAGAATTATTCCTATACGCTCGAAAGAAATGCGTATAGAAATACGGCGATTCTATACAGGATGGTTGTATCAATGCGCCTGGGAATCGTATAGGGGTTTCTATCGGGATTATTCTATACGATATTTTTCTATACGCTCGAGAGAAATGCGTATAGAAATCCGGCGATTATATACACGAGTTTTGTATCCATTCGCCTGGGAATCATATAGGCGTTTCTGTAGGGATTATTCTATACGTTGTATTCCTATACGCTCGGGAGAAATGCGTATAGAAATACGGCGATTCAAT
>NW_021681820.1:0-211 GCF_001412515.2 Diachasma alloeum
TTCGATTCCTGAGGAAATTTGGGTTCCATATAGGCAGATGGACGGCACACAATTGCATTTTTCCACGTCCCTACAGGGTCCACGTTACCCTATACAGGATAAATTAAATATATATTTTCTGGCGATTTCGTTTTTCGCGATTATCTCGGAAACTATGAGAGATAGAGCCTTAAAACCTATTCCATTCGATTCCTGAGGAAATTTGGGTTCC
>NW_021681820.1:263-838 GCF_001412515.2 Diachasma alloeum
CATTCGATTCCTGAGGAAATTTGGGTTCCCTATAGGCAGATGGACAGCACAGAATTGTGTTTTTCCACGTCCTACACCCTATGCAAGATAAAATAAATTTTTTTTTTTGCGATTTCGTTTTTCGCGATTATCTCGGAAACTATGAGAGATAGAGCCTTAAAACCTATTCCATTCGATTCCTGAGGAAATTTGGGTTCCCTATAGGCAGATGGACAGCACAGAATTGTGTTTTTCCACGTCCTACACCCTATACAAGATAAATTGAATTTTTTTTTTTGCCATTTGGTTTTTCGCGATTATCTCGGAAACTATAAGACATAGAGCCTTAAAACCTATTCTATTCGATTCCTGAGGAAATTTGGGTTCGCTATAGGCAGATAGACGGCACAGAATTGCGTTTCTCCACGTCCTACACCTTATACAAGATAAATTGAATTTTTTTTTGTNGTTTTTCCACGTCCTACACCCTATACAAGATAAATTGAATTTTTTTTTTTGCCATTTGGTTTTTCGCGATTATCTCGGAAACTATAAGACAGATAGAGCCTTAAAACCTATTCCATTCGATTCCTGAG
>NW_021681820.1:1046-1221 GCF_001412515.2 Diachasma alloeum
TCCACGTCCTACACCCTATACAAGATAAACTAAATTAATTTTTTTTGGCGATTTTGTTTTTCGCGATTATCTCGGAAACTATGAGAGATAGAGCCTTAAAACCAATTTTGGATTCCCTATAGAAACGTGGACGGCTCAGAATTACGTTTTTCCACGTCCTACACCCTATACAAGA
>NW_021681821.1:0-1875 GCF_001412515.2 Diachasma alloeum
GATACCAAGTTGTGCTAGATGCCTGTTTAGACCTGTGGGAAAATTGAGTAGAGGACATCAATGCCTTATTTGTTTGCATAAAACGTGGCAGATGTGGAAAGTTGAGCAAGAAGAATCTATTCCCCAGTCACCTGAATGTTCAGGGGGACCACCATCCTCATTAGAATTTGTTGATCCAGTTATTGTTGCTGAAATTGATATGGACTTCTCCCCGAATTTTTCATCAACACCGACCGCAACAGCAAGCAGTGATCCTCAATACCCAGAGAACGACGAAAGAGGCAAAGCAGAATTCTTCGAAATTTTGGATTTGAGAATCTCTGGAGTACGACAGAAGATGGCGGACTCATCTAGTATGGAGAGAGAGGTCCAACCCGCCACGAATTCCCCCGAACTCCCTGGGACTNCCCCTAGCAGCCCCGAACGATCCCGAAGGTTCGGACCATTAGGAGACCGTAGTTTCGACCGCTTGACCAATGAACGTAAAAATCACGTTGCTTAATTACCCCCACCTCTCATTATCCTTGTTCTCTTGCACTAACGGTCTCGAAGTGTCACCAAACATCTTTTCTCAAGCACAGTACGCTCAGTCACTCAAGCGACAACACCTCCAACCAAATACTCGCCTCTGCAGTCACTCCAAGTTTCCATTTAGCCGTTCCAGTCGCCCAACCCGCCTGACAGGATGGAAATCGTAATCAAGACAAACAGGATCCTGACTTTCGAGGAGATGACGGTCATAGTTCACCGCCAGGCCAGGAAGAACCGGAATAGATGGTTCCGGAAAGAACACTCCCTGGACCTGGGAGTGATCTTCTACCCGGGAGATGGAAGCGGCCTCATTCAGGAGCCTCTGGGGGATGCAGACGTGTGGATGGAATATCCACTATGCTGGTATTTGCCGGACAACGAGCGTGGCTTCAACCTCAACGCCTAAAAAAGTGTTGTGTTTTCTCTTTTGCACCGCGTGGAAAATTCAACGTGTTTTGTGTGAAAAAAAAAGCCAGTGAAGAGAAAAAAAAATATATTAAAAAAATCGAATTTAAATGTCGCGCACGAAATTTAGTGTATTAGGTTTAAGGAGTTTTTCCGCAAAATAATGACGGTTGATATGAAAAAAAAAAATAACGTGTGGGTGTGAAAATTAAAAAAAAGTCATAAAAATCATTTACTCGAGCTTTTGTGTGGGTTATGAAAAAAAAAAAAACAAAAAAAATATGTGCATTTACTTTTAAGAATAAAAATCTTGTTGCTGGCTAATTTTCTTTTATCAATTAAAAAAAAAAACCCTTTGAATCCCTGAAAATTCCACTCCCACAGATTAAGTTTCGTTCTCTCTCTTTCATTGTCGTCATCGTCGTTGTTGTCGTCATCATTGTCTTCATTGTCGTCATCGTTGTTTTATTGTCGTCGCTCCACTTGTTGCAGTTTTGTTGGCTGTTGTTGTTAGTCTTTGTCCTCTGCTGTTTTCTAAGTAAAATTGTTATCGTCGGAGGAAGCTTCGAATCAAAACTTGAGTTGGTATCTCAATTTGTATCAGCCAGCGTGATTACGAGGATTTTGTAAAAAAAAATAATAATAGAATATTTCGAACAAGAACAGGTATATTTGTTTGGATTGATTCAGATGGAAGGCATCTAGACGAATATTTTTAAAAAAAGGAACGATTGCAATGCTTCCATTCGGATGCAAAAAAAAATATTCAATAAATATCCATATTTTCACCAAACTATGTCACATTTCGAAACGACACTCTTTACCCCTAATTATCAATGGTCTCTACTTGACCGACAAGGGCAAGTCACGCGATAATTTGCAGGTGTCATCTATTCAGTAAAATTATAGTTCGTAAAACTCCGCCAGGGATGAATTTTT
>NW_021681821.1:4731-6030 GCF_001412515.2 Diachasma alloeum
TTCTGAGCCCTTAATGCCTATTTTAGAAGTGTACGTGAAATATTGTCACGAACAACTTTTAGATTGTTACAATCATTTGAGGATGGCTCAATGGGAAATATACGATAAAGAAATATCATATCTCTGCAATATGACGCTCAGTTATATTCGGCCATGGGACACGCCTAGTAATGCCAATTTTAAAAATTACAATACTGTCCTTGAGAGAGATGAAAGAAATTATTATGATAGAGTAATACCGTTTAAGCGAGAAAGTGAAAAAATTGTTGTCCCTGAGCAAAGTTTTTACACACCATCTGGTGTCAATAGTATTCTCGAGAAGTTAAATACTACTCAAACCCTCATCAATCTGGATGCTGGGAATTTGCAAACACGTTACACTCATGAATTTAAATATAAGACGGTTCTGTCTAACCTCACTCAGCATGTAAATGCGTTAATCCAACTTCGCATAAGATTATTTAAAAATGTAATCCAAATAGTAGAAAATGCGGAAATGGGAATGTTCCATCCCATGACTTATGATCAGTTCAGGCTTACGGTGGTACTTAAATTCTTGGAAGTTAGAGAAGATACTCAAGTTCCATTTCCTATTAAAGAAGTCAATCTAGCTCAACTTCAAGGAATTATCAAGACCCGTACGGTCATAAAAAACGGGACATTAATCATTACGACAAGGATTCCCCTTGTCGAGGAGAGTAAAAGAGACTTGTATCAGATATATTCTCATCCAGTTGTGCAAAACTTAGGTAATAATACTCAAGTTTTCGCTCAGGTGAAACCTACTGCTAAATATGTGGTATTATTTGATAACAATACGCTATACTATTTTCTTGAACAAGAACAATTGGATGATTGTATACAAAAGGGTTTGTTTAGAATTTGTAATAAACCCTCAATCATTTATTCGGTGCGGGCAACGCTAACTTGTGAGATTCAATTATTGTTTTCTAAATATTTAGAGAATCCCCATGTCAATTGTGACATAATGCTTAACCCAGCGATTGGTGATGTTTGGATTTCTTTGGAAAATCCCGGGAGTACCCTCTATAGCTTAGCCGAGCCAAGTTCCGGATATTTGAGTTGTCCTAATTTTACGGATACGGTAGAATTAAGTAATAACGGTAGAATATCATTGAAGGAATGTTGTACTTTAGAAATTAGTAATCTGACAGTACAAATGGAAGGATATTCTAATTCAACGTTCAAAGGTAATGATTTAGTGCCATCACATTATTTAAATGTTTCGGAAATATTCCCCGAGATTCATCAATTTACGTCCGAGAGGATTTGGGAACA
>NW_021681821.1:6695-35274 GCF_001412515.2 Diachasma alloeum
CAACTGTAAGTGTCTATGTCCACAATTATCCAACTCATTTATTTCTCTCTTTTCCTGTTTTCCCTCCGACGGTTTTTACCCTGGGTTTTCGTGAAATTACTCCAATTACGAAATAAATAGTGCAATCGGTATAATTTGGTCAGTGTTTTCCTTTACGCGGAATATCGTTGTTGTATTTTAATACTTAATCCCGAACATCACGGTCCCACCTTAAATTTCACAAAAGAAGGTAATTATAACATCGTTAACCTCATCATCATCGAGACGACCAGTTCGTGACCAGTGACGGTCAGGTAAGAGCTGACAGGTAGATTTTCTCTCCCTCTCACTCCAATCTAAACCCGGTTGTCCGTAACACAGCTGTGTGTGAATGCATATCGTGTGCATTCGCTCTATTCATCAATGCTAAACATCTTGTGGCGGCAAAACCAATCACAGTAAAGAATTTCGGTTGAAAATTGTTTCTTTAAGATTTTTTCAATTCGAATAAAAGCGCTTCGAATAAAGCTTTGATTTTTAAATGGTTAATAAAACAAGGGTGGATTTTTTCTTACGCTGAAAAAAAGAAAAATTCAAGAAAAATGCACAATTTTGTTACGGAACATGAAAAAAGAATTGCACGGGAATAAATTCCAATAAACTAATCAATTGCTATTGAAATTGTAATGACAAAAAATAACGATTACCGGTGACTATGAAAGGTGTGTAGAGATTCTGACCTTTGATCCCCCTGCGAAAAGCAGGGGGATAGCTCGATCTATGGAAAAATGGCCCAATGAAACACTGTAGATTGATGTTGTTTAAAAAAAAAACGTCAATATTTGGAAAACAATAAATTCGTCTTTTATTCAATTAAAAAAATGTAAATTCTCTCATTTTTGTAGATTGATTGTATGAAAACAAAATTTCTGACAACAGCTGTATGTTTTTTTTTTGAAAAGTTTGTTATTTTTACGTCTCTGAGTGAGGCATTCCATGAAACATCGGCAATAATATTTCCTATTCTAAAGAATCGGTTGTTTTGCGATACTGACATTTTTTTAAAGATGGAAAAAATCGGCGTAACTGAACATAATTTGCAAAATACTGTAGTTAGTCATAGCCCTTTTTTCTGTTACTTTTTCAGTAATATATATTATATATAATATATATTATAAAAATAGTTTTTGAAGTTTAGAACTCAACACTGAGTATGTTCCCCACTTTTTTTTTTCAAAAACTATTTTTTTTCTAAAAATTGAGCAATTTTGCATAAAGACATGTCATTTTTAGAAGAAAATAAATAACAAATTTTCAGTAGTAATATCATGAGACCCCCAAAATTATCGGCTATTTCCCGACAACTTCATTGCATAAGAGCAAATGTTTCAAATTTTGCGGTTAAAAAACCGCTGCAAACCACGGCACAAAAGTTGCTCGAATTGCTGTACGCAATGCCGTATAAGTTGCATTATTGCACTTAAAAAAACAAAACAAATAGAACAAACAAACATCATGTAGTTATTGAAATACTCGAAGAAGGAGTTGGAAAATATAATGAAATTTTTGGTCATCTTTGACGAATACTTGGAGAAGCACTTCGAGAAGTACTCGGAAAGGATACCGAGAAGTACTTGAAAAAGGACTCCGCGAAGTATTCGGAAAACTATTCCGAGATGTACTCAGTGGACTCCACGAAGTCCTTGGCGGGAAACATAGCAATATTTCTGATAAGCAGTAGTGCAGCCATTCAAAGAATATTGGAAATATCATCAAAATTAAAATTTTCCTCAATTGTTAAGAGTTTTTCGCACAATGGATGTCCGATGATTTTCAACAAAAATGATATTGTTCTTCACAAAAAATTTCATCTAAATTTTGCAATTGTTTTTCACCTTATTTTTGTAGGAAAATTCATCAGGTTTTCCCAGCCCCTCTCATAGTACATTACAAAAATATGGTGAGAAACAATAGCAAAATTTAGGTGACATTTTTTGTTAGAAGCAATGACATTTTTTTTATTATCGTTCGACATCCATTGTGTGAAAAACTATTAAGACTTGAGAAAAATTTCAATTTCGATGATATTTCTAATATTCTATGCATGGCTGCATGTCTTCCGTCTGCACTACAAATATTTCCAAAAGTTTCCCGTCAAAGACTCCGTGGAGTCCTCCGAGGACTGTTCGGAGTCCTTCTCCGATTACTACTCGGAGTTCTCCTCTGAGTACTTCTCGGAATACTTCTCCGAGTATTTGTCGAAGATAACCTTAAAAAATTTCATGATATTTTCCAACTGTGTTTTTGTTTGTTTAGTTTCTTTTTTGTTTTGTTCGTTTTGTTTGATTCATTCATTTTGTCATTTTTTAAATTTATTATTCGTGAATTTATCAAATCAGATAGTAGTAAGTTGAAAAACAATCATTCGAACGTCTACGACAGTCACGAGTTTAAGATTGCCATCTGTCGGTACCGTAGAGAACCCTCTTAACTAGAAATCCCTAGACAGAATGCAACGTTGCCGCTGTTATTTACGGCGGTCTCCCCCAGCCGTCTGCTGCGCTCTGATTGGCTATGGAACTCCAAATTTCAATCGCTCACCATTTGAATGTTTATTGACCAAATTCAAAATTTTTTTTACCATTGCAATCAGAATTAATTACCCATTATGCCTATACATTTTGTAACAATAGCGCTGTCATCACCCTGTAGAATTTGGAGTGAGAACTTCCGTGGTTCCCGGTAGCTTAGTCGGTAAGAGTGCCCGGCGCGTAACTGGAAGACCCGGGTTCGTATCCCGGCTGGGCGAATCGGAATTTTTTCTCTCTAAATTTCAATTCTATTTTGAATTCATTTAATGCCTAAAGGTGGTTAGGCGGCGTGCTGAGTTGAATTTGGAGTGAGAATTTCCGTGGTTCCCGGTAGCTTAGTCGGTAAGAGTGCCCGGCGCGTAACTGGGAGACCCGGGTTCGNTTTACCATTGCAATCAGAATTAATTACCCATTATGCCTATACATTTTGTAACAATAGCGCTGTCATCACCCTGTGGAATTTGGAGTGAGAACTTCCGTGGTTCCCGGTAGCTTAGTCGGTAAGAGTGCCCGGCGCGTAACTGGAAGACCCGGGTTCGTATCCCGGCTGGGCGAATCGGAATTTTTTCTCTCTAAATTTCAATTCTATTTTGAATTCATTTAATGCCTAAAGGTGGTTAGGCGGCGTGCTGAGTTGAATTTGGAGTGAGAATTTCCGTGGTTCCCGAAAAAATTCCAATCACCTCCGTTACCCCTCCTTGTAACATGAAATAAACTTAATCAAATAATCAAGTAAGGGAGTTTGACCCTCTTGACCCTCGTAATCAAATAAAAAAAACGAAATTGTATATATATATATATATATATATATATATATATATACAATTTCGTTTTTTTTTCTATCCCTTTCAACACAATATTTCTTCTATTTTCACTCTTATATAATCATTTCTAAAGGACTAAAATAATTTTAGAATAAAATAGCACTAACGAGTATGCGTACAGAGAGAGAGTTCCCGAGTTCAAATCTCAGACATTTTTTTGTTTTCTTTTTTTCTCTTTTCATTTTCTTCCTTCGAGTGGAGGAAATTAATCCCATATAAAAAGAGATTTGGGTCATTAATCTAACATGGCGGATCTCATGGAGATAATCGATCATTTTCATTTCGATTATTCATCATGGCGGCGCATCTGTGGCTCTCACTGAAATGTAGTATATACTGGAAAGGGCACTGCCATGCTAGGCCCGTAAGCGGAAAACGAGCCAGAGAGAGGTAGATTTTCAAGGATACCTGTCTCACTCTAGCAGGCGTTGCGCATGCGTAGAACGAGCATGTACATGCGAGTTAAAAAGCTTATGTACTCTGAGTGGTGCACACTCAATTGTTGCTATTTACGTCTTGGCGATAATTGTCCCATTGTGAGAATAAAAAAATATCCTCTAATCCACGAACAGCTATTTCGTAGAAAATTAGAGGAAAAATCGTGTATTTTGATATTGTCTTCATTGGATTTCTCTTGTATTCTTCATGCATTAAAAAAATTCACAATTACAATGTTCTTATTTTTTATTGCAGTATTGGGACAACTAGATATAAACAGATTCCAATTCAACTCCTCGACACACAAGGCATTTTCCTGAAATTGAGAGTCCCTGAAATTCCCTCAAAATAAAACCTATATCATTTAATTTATACTTTCTGTTTCAGGAATTATATTGGACATACCTAAATTTCAAAATCCGAATACTGATGACGATATCGACTCAAAGGATTTCGATACACCTTCAGATTGATTGAACAAATAATCTCTTGAATTGTATATTTTTTTGTATTTTTCCCATGTGGAATTATTTTAATTAAATTGTAAATGGCCCGAGTATTATTACATTGGAAAAAAATGATCAATTCTATGTTATAATGATGCAACAACAAAAATTGAACGCCAATACTGAATTCTATACGTTCTAGAAGGTAAGAAAACTTTTTGAGCGGACGGTACGAGAGAGATAGGTATCCTTGAAAATCACCCCTCTCTGTCGGCTCGCGTCAGGCGGATCAGTGCCCTTTCCAGTATATACTACATTTCAGTGGTGGCTCTACATTCATATGGGAAGTTTTATGAGAATGAGCACTGTCGCCACAGTGGCGCTGTTAAAACAAGTGCACGTGAATTCAAATGTGTATATTTTGTATACGCGGATTTATTTATGATGAGTGGACTGGAAAATGATTCTGTACTGATAAAAGTCAAGAATTCTGAGGGTAGTTAAAATGATAGATAATTAGATAAACTGAATATGAGGGGAGAGAGAGAGAATTTTCCGAATAATTTTAACAAAAATATAAAAATAATATTTGAATAATAGACATTGTAGGAACTTAAAACATAATTTTCAAGAATAGTGGAAAATGGGGTTCATATCCAGCAAAAAAAATGTCAAGGAGGAGTAATTACTTTTAAACTTATTGTTTCTTATGAATAACATTATTTGTTTCTGGTCATATGGAAGCAATGGTAACAAAAAGTTTTCTACTTATTCTTCTGAGAAGTTTAATTAATTCATCGCTAGCGAGATTGCTTATGAAACTGAAGTTGTGAGGTTCGAATCTTAGACTTATATATATATTTTTGTTCCTAGTACCGTTTCAAACTGCTCACTAGACTTGAGATATGATTATGGAAGGATCTAAATCTAGGAATCAAAATGATTCAAAAATAATATGAGATACCGTTATGACAATTTATTCATACTGATTATCTTTACATCATTTATTGTTAAACCACAGAAAGAAACTTATTTGTTTTGATCGATTCTCGCTTCAGATTTCGATGAAGTTGAAACGTGTCCCCTCACCAAGATATTTGAGTTTGATTTTTTTCTCTGCAACAGCATTCCGTAGCTTCTATTCGAGTGTCTCATTACTGAGGATCACTTTTACGACACGTTCTGGTCAGAATACTGTGAATGTTTCATCGATGGTGATTATGATGCTTGGTCCGAACTTAGTTGATACCTTTCTGATCTCTATGATGGGATAGATGATGCTAGGATCCAACTCAATCATCTTCTTCGTTGATAATAAACTCTTGGATGCAGCGTTGTTAATTGAAGAAAAATCCATCATACCAGTATAACTGAAACAATTGAAGGAGAATGTTATTATTAATATCTTGATTGTCTGATTTTTATCACAAAATTCACTATCGATGAATGTATGAAAATTTACTTACTGCTGCTGTTAGTTCGAAGATCGAAGTATTTCTCCTCAAGATTCTTTTCTCAACTAAACACTTTGGTAGTGAGCGATGAACTGGTCTCGAAATCGTTCAGTGGGTTTATATATACTAGGCTTATCAAATTATGACATCATCTTACTCTAGAATCTTCGAGAAGACTCTTGCGCCCTCTAGAATCTATTCGAGTTTTGTTTAGGGCTATTATTAGGGATGAATCATGAAAGAAATGACTCATCCTTTATCAAACTATGACGTCCAGCGACAAACTATGACTCCAGCGCCATCTCAGCGAGTTGAATTGAGACTGTTATAGAATTTTCAAGGGTGAAACGTGAGATGATTTTTACTATTATTATTATTTTCCAAAAGATGACTTATTTTTGGGGTTTGTTAAGGAGAAGCATAGCCGTCAGCTGCTCAGTCTTCGTTATCTCATTTGAACAAATTATGACGTCATCCTACTATAGAATCTTCGAGAAGACTCTTGCGCCCTCCAGAATCTTCTCGAGTTATATTTAGGTTATTCTTAGTAATGAATCATCAAAGAAATGATTCATTCCTTATCTTAACTATGACGTCATCTCACTCAAGAAGACTCTTGCGCCATCTAGAAACTCCAGCGCCATCTCAACGAGTTGAATCGAGACTAGTCTAGAATTTTCAAGAGTGAAACTTGAGACGCTTTTTACTATTATTATTATTATTTTCTAGAAGATGACTCATTTTAGGGGTATATTAAGGAGAAGAGTAGCCGTCAGTTGCTCAGTCTTCGCTATCTCATTTGAAATGGATGAACAGAGAAAAAAAATATTACGAGTTTTGAGAGAAGCATATCGAATGCTTCCTCACACTCCACCTGACCAGATAGAAAATCTGAAGAATTTGACAGAAAAAAATATAAAACTTTTGAATAAATATCTTGGAAGAGTGGACTCGAGTGGTGAAAAAAGTGGGATTCAAGCGACGATTGGGAAATTACTCTGGTACAGGGAAGCTTTCAAGCTGCATGTTAAACATGGTGGTGGAATAAAGAGAAAAAAATCAGTGAAGAAGAAGATTTCAGACCGTGTGCAATGGAAGAATCTACAATCAGCATTCAGAGATCGTATAAAAACCGCGGCTGTCATCAATTTGACTCACAAAGACACTAAATCATTCTTACAGGATTGTGAGGTGTTGGTAGTTTCACATTTGAAGGATATTTTAGCTGATGAGGGTAGTTTGAGAGTCAATTGTATACTCTCATGCAAATTCTCGATTGTACGATTAGACGAAATTCAAGAAGAAACGAAGCACTTCATCACAAAAAATCAGGTGATTCTCCAAGCAACTGATTTGAACGATTGGTTCAAAGAATCCGTCTTTGATAATGTTATGGCAAAGCAAGAAGACTTTCAAGAGACTGGTTCCGGTTGGACATTGACGGAAATCATCAACTTGCTGATCAATATCAACAAATACGAACCTCTCAAAGGTGGAGATTCGACATTCATCGAGTTACCAAAGGACATTCAAGCTAAGAAAGCTGTTGTGAATATAAAAAATAGTGATCAGTTTTGTTTCTTGTGGGCAGTTACAGCAGCTCTCCATTCAGCAACAGTGAACACAAGTCTGCCGAGTTCTTATCCTCATTTTCGGAATGTACTCAAATATGAGGGACTCGATTTTCCAATGACACTCAAAGGTATCTCCAAGTTTAAGGAGATGAATGATCTAAAGATCAATGTTTATTGGACTGAACCATCCGGTCGTAACAACACAATCTTCCCTGTATATTTGAGCAAGAGAATTACCAATCGAGAGACAATTATTTATATTTACTTATTCTCACTTTCTCTTTATTTTTTAACTTGATTTTTTTAGTTTCATTAACTCGACTTGTACTATAAATTCGATGACGAAGAAACGATTTATTTGTAGCATTCACATCCTTCGGTTTCATATGAATCGTTCGATGCTTAGTGTTATTGTAAGAGGAGACAATTTCCCTGAGAATATCAATCCATCGATATGAGCCTTGAAGCGAGAATTTTTTCCACATTTTCTCCTTCAATGTACGATTGAATCTTTCACAAATCGATGCTTTTAAATTGCTATATGTTGAGTACATTTTTATATCGAATTTCTGCATGAGGTTCTTAAATTCTTTATTATAGAATTCCGTCCCTTGATCAACCTGCAGATTCTCAGGTACACAACCTTGTTTTAATATGGAGGACATAGCTTCAGTTACATTTGATCCACTTTTGGTTTTGATCGGTACTGCCCAAGCATATTTGGAAAAAATGTCAATCGTTGTAAGAAGAAACTTGTACCCGGCATTTTGTTGGGCATATGCTGACATGTCAACAAGATCAGCCTGCCATGTTTCATCTAAATCTCGTATGTTAACATGACGTCTCGGATAATTCCTACGTGCGGGTCTGTGAAGTTCCTCAACCAAAGCTTCTTTTTCAGTCCTGAATGTTTCTTTTTCTTTTCCTTGATTTTTTTGCTTCATTGTCAGAGAGATGAGTCGTTCGTTGTGGAGCAGATCTCTTGACAAGTTTCACTTCTCTTTGATTTTCTCCAAATACTTGCGATGAATCTATAGTGTTGTCTTCAATTAATTTATCAGTGTTAACCTTATTTGAACTTCCCTCACCACCAGCTGAGGCTTGACTGCCTTCGAGATTCTTCATGATGAGCTTTTGTCAAGATTCCAACTGCGCTTTCAAGACTTTCAAGGAAATCGCATCATTATCATCAATAGCATCAGCAATATTACATAATCGTTTGTTTTTTATATCAAATTGTCCATCTGGTGAAAGTTTAAACCCCCTTCCTGGTGGTCCTCGAACATTTCAAGGGGTAAATCCGCCCCCAGTCAGATGTCGTCCGAACACATCAACGCTCATCTTGATACTAATCTTCAATACTGTGACTATTCTTTAATATATGAATCCAGCTTCTCTCAATTCTTCAATGATAGAGATCATTTCATTGTTATGATTGTTATTTCCCGCAGCCTCAGNCCTTCCTGGTGGTCCTCGAACATTTCAAGGGGTAAATCCGCCCCCAGTCAGATGTCGTCCGAACACATCAACGCTCATCTTGATACTAATCTTCAATACTGTGACTATTCTTTAATATATGAATCCAGCTTCTCTTAATTCTTCAATGATGGAGATCATTTCATTGTTATGGTTGTTATTTCCCGCAGCCTCAGATGCGTATAACAATCGGAGTTTATCTACCAACTCTTTAGGATCATCCCAGTATAGATAATCAATATTACGCTTTCGTCGAGCAATCATCTGATTTGATAACCCTTTTCCGCGTGGAGATTTTATCACAAATTTTTCGATTCTTTCTTTATTACCCTGTCGCACACCTCTTTTCGGGTTGTAATGTGACATATTAAGATGAGTAGATTCCACAATTCTCGTATATGCACTCCTATCGTCATCCGTGATGAGGTCTGAATTGGGTGTGGCTTTGAAAAGCAATTCAAGAAGTCCTGGCGTCTGTTTATACTCACTGTTACCAATGTATATTTGTTTTCCTTCATACTGAATGGATGTAGTTCCAATTACCATCTTATTTTTCAACATTCGGACTCCAATCTGCGGATCTAATTCTCTCCTACCATCTTCAGTAGTGAGTAACTGCAAGTATTCATCTGCCGTATTGGTCTCTGTTGTGTTTTGATAAGTCACTCTCATCATCATCGTCTTCGAGTATAGAATGATATTGGCTCATATCACCATCATATTAATCATCATCGTCAATGCTAATCTCTTTCTTTGGTGTCATGAAAGCTGATGATGAAGCTGACTCAGTGACGTGCGGTCTCATTTCACGAGTATGCATCTCAATAACTCTACTGGAATGTGATGGATTGGGTAATCCAATTTGGTGATCTAGCTCAGGAATCTTTACTTTCTTCTTTCTTGCTATTTTGGAATCAGTAGTTTGTTCAACGAGTTTCTGTAACGGTGTAACCATCGGTTTGAAAACTTCGTTGAGGACTGTATCCGTATCATTCTTTCCTAGTTTTATCAGCTTATGTTTCTTACGAATCGCTTCACTTGCATTCGTAATTTGCTGTAGCATATGCTTCTCTTTGTTCAGCGTACAACTCGACATGTTGAAGTCCGAGATACAACTGTCAGAGAGATCAAGCATCTTAGATATTAATAAAACAATCAAATCCTCGTCGATAACGTCCATCATTAATTTCTCTATCCTTATCTATCACTACAAAACTATATTTATCAATATTCCAGCATGATGAGCATAGGCTTTTGAATTGATTATATGTCATATCTGTGTTCACATGATCCTCATAGATATGCTTTAGATTCATATCATCCTGCTTAAATAATATCAGTAAATTGGCATTATCGCGCACGAGGTGTTTGGGTATCCTGTTAGACAAAGATAGAAGCAATCAACATCTCGATGTCGCCCCATACAGAAAAAAGCTCGAACGTTATCTTGTTTTTCACATGCAATATCATCAAAAATAAAGNGCAATCAACAACTCGATGTCGCCCCATACAGAAAAAAGCTCGAACGTTATCTTGTTTTTCACATGCAACATCATCAAAAATAAAGATAGAATTAGGTTGCGCATCATCGGGTTTTATGACGGTTTCATGTTCATTGAACGGGCAATATCCAATCGTATTGGTTGATTCTAAGACTTCCTTCAAAAACTCGTATTTTGGTTGGTTCAAAGACTTTGAATACACGTAAACATTTTCAAATCTTAAGCCATTGAGATGTGTAATGAGAGCCAATAATGCATTCGTCTTCCCACAATTCGAGGGACCACAAAAAATGGCGCGCACTGTATTTGGTAGCAATTCCCCATGACGTTTATCTTTCACCTTGTCAGTATCAGTCTGAACAATCTCATCGAAATTCAGAATTGGTAATTTAACTTTTTGTTCTCTGAATTTCATCTTCGCTGATTAGCGTAATACACAACATCCACATGTAAACTGAGGCAAAATGTATGAATAGTGAGTATTTATACATTTCACATTCAGTTGGACAGATGCTATGGAAGTGAGCAGACGTAAGAAAAGTGGTAAAGGTTTCATCAATAGGATCATCAATAAATTGCCAATTGAACTTCATATTCCTGGTTATCAATATTGTGGACCAGGCACAAAGTTAGCTAAAAGATTAGCTCGTGGTGATCCCGGTATTAACCCTTTAGATCAGGCTTGCAAAGAGCACGATATTGCGTATTCAAAAAATCGAGATAATCTTGCAGCTAGACACAACGCAGTTAGGATCTTACAAGAGTCAGCTTGAGGTCGTATTTTATCGAAAGACGCAAGTTTAGGTGAGAAAGCTGCTGCATGGGCAGTAGCTAATACTATGAAAGCTAAAACAAAGTTAGGAGTGGGATTGATAAAGAAGAAGAGGATCACAAAGAAACGTGGGAAAAGTCTTGTGAAGAAGAAGAAGAAGAAGAAGAAGACATGTGGTCGTGGTGTTTCTCAGAAAAAAGTACCTCTGAAACAGATAATTCGGATGGCGAAACAAGGAATACGCCCCGGAGACGCAGTCACATCGGCTCTTCAGGCAGCACGGGATGCTGTCCGAAAAGCTGGAGGGAAGCGTTTTATCAAATCACCACGAATATTGCCAGTTCCCGGAAAAATTGGAGGAATCTTACCATTCTTGATTCCATTGTTTGCTGGTCTAAGTGCCACGGGAGCTTTAGCTGGAGGCGCCGCAGGCATTGCAAAAGCCGTAAATGATGCGAATGCAGCTAAACATTATCTTGCGGAGAACAAACGTCATAATCAATCAATGGAGGCAATTGCAATGGGTAATGGATTATATTTGAAGCCATATAAAACAGGATTAGGTCTCCATTTGAGACCAAAAAACTAATCAAGCTACCACACCGAACCCTCAGCGATGCAGATATAATAAAATTTGCTAAATTAATGAAAATTCCATATTTCCGAGGAGTATTCATGAGAAATGCGTTACCTAAGAATGGACCTCAGAAAAATGAATCAGCTGTCGTCAATTTAGATGATAAAGATGGTCCTGGCATGCATTGGGTGGCATACAGAAAACGGAATAACGAAATTACGTATTTCGATAGTTTTCGAAATTTACAACCGCCAAAGGAACTTATGAAGTATTTCGGTGTTGGTAGCATCATCAAATATAATCACCAACAACATCAAGAATATGATACAGTAATATGTGGACATTTATGTCTTAAATTCCTCGATGATAATCTATAAATAGTGAGGAATTTGATATATTGAATCAGTTCGAAGACAACAACCATGAGTGAATCTTTCACACTAACATTATCGGGAATGTCTTCAATTTTAGAAGCCAATTATTTCCCGCCAATTGAATTGTCTCCTAATCATCATTACAGTTTGAGTCTTGTAGAATTGCTGACATTCAATTCAATTCCGAATATCGATGAGGGGAAGAATAAATTTTATCATTCTGATGGTGAGAGACAACATACCATCACGATACCAACAGGTAGTTATAAAATCGATGATATACAAAACTATTTGCAAAAGGTCTTGCAAAGAAGAGATGTTACTATTGATTTGAAAGCAAATAACACTTTATGCAGCGAAATCAGGAGTAGTCATATAATAGATTTTACCCCTTCTGATTCCATTGGTCAACTATTGGGCTTTGATAGGAAAATTTTAACACCTGATAAAACTCACATATCAGATGTACCTGTAAGAATCCTCAAGGTCAATTCTCTGTGCGTGGAGTGTAACATCACCAGCGGTGCTTATATGAATGGGAAGAAGGTACACATCATACATGAATTTTTTCCGACTGTGCCACCAGGATATAAGATTGTGGAAGTCCCGAAAAACCTCATTTATCTACCGATTGTCGTGCAACCCATAGATCATCTCCAACTCAAGTTAGTAGATCAAGATGGTGAATTAGTGAATTTTTAAGGTGAAACTATAACAATCAGAATTCATGTGAAGCGAACATAATGGGTATTGTGTTCAGAACGAAAATTGGGAAGAATTATAAAAGTATGTTGTCGAAGGGAGGAGCCAACAGTCGTCAAGGGACCGGCAAACAGTTAACACATCAAAATATTCAGTTCCTCAAAAGTTTGAATTTGAAACCAAGAGTGCAGAATATATTTTGAACAGAAAATCATGGAGGATATATTGAAAATTCAGAAATCTGTTGAGTTTGATGAGTCGATTGCTCATTATGAGATGCATGCTCATTTGCCTCTTCATCATTTGGTAACAATGATGAAATTTCAATAACAGTACAACATCAGGATTTGTGTCTTTTACCAAGTAAAAGTTATCTCCACATCTATGGACGTTTGACAAAAGGGGATGCTGCAGCTCCAGTCGAAAGAACCAGATTCGTGAATAATGCTATTTGTCATGTGTTTGAAGACAGTTGATATGTACTCAATGGTGTTGAAATTGATCGTGCGAAAAACGTTGGATTGACAAGTCTTATGAAAAATTATGTTTCACAAAATCCTAGTCAATGGCCTTTATTGGAAAATGCTGGTTGGTTGAAGAGAGATCATATGGATAGTGATGAGACAATTACAAATGCAAATGGGTATTTCGATATTTCTATACCACTGAGTTTGATTCTCGGCTTTGCTGAAGATTATCAGAAAATTATTGTGAATGCAAAGCATGAGCTTATCCTCACGAGATCCAAGACGGATGTCAATGCCATTCTTCAAAGAGCAATCACAGTTCAAAATCCTGAGGAAAAATATAAAATCACATTACAAAAAATTGAGTGGTTAATTCCATATATCAAAGTTTCCGATGAACGCAAGGTGAAACTGCTCAACTTTATTGGCAAAGATACACCCATCGGAATAGGCTTTCGTACCTGGGAGCTGTACGAATATCCTCTGCTTAATACATCATCGAAGCATGTTTGGGTGGTGAAGACATCGAACCAGTTAGAGAAACCACGATATGTGATCCTAGGATTCCAAACGGGACGAAAAACTAAAACAACTAATGCTAGCAACTTTGATCATTGCAAAATTCGAGATGTGAAGCTATTTTTAAATTCACAAAGTTATCCATATGGAAACATGAATCTTGATATTGATCATAATCAATTCTCTACATTGTATAATATGTATGTGAACTTCCAAGACTCATTTTATGAAAAAGAACCAGAGCCATTGTTGACTAGATCAGAGTTCTTGGAGAAAGGTTCATTGATTGTTATCGACTGCTCGAAACAAAATGAGTACCTAAAGAGTGGTCCAGTCGATATTTGTCTAGAATTTGAATCAGCTTCACCTTTCCCAGCTAATACATCAGCCTACNCGATGTAATCTTTATTCCAAGGAACTTATGACTCATTATAATATCCTATTTCCTGCGAGTTCTGACCGGTATCATATCTCATACAAGTCCCGACAGGAATTATGAGATATCCCCACCACCCCCTGACTCGATGAGTTATTAATTCGAATGAAACGATGAGTCATCAGCCCGAATGAATCATCGATGACGTCATCTATCTCGAACATTCGATCGACGGTGGCGCCAATATCCGATATCATGCAAGTTTCAACAGGTCATTATATTTCATACAAGTCCCAAAAGGTCTTAGAGGGATTCCCCCATCACGCGAGTNTAAAATGTCATCATTGTACATACCCTATTCTCATAAACATTATTATAATAACTTAAAAACTATTCGAAACGAGTTTCAAAAATGCTCCGTCTATGTTTTTGTGATAATATAGGATTTAATATTTTCTCGCATAAATCTATTCGACGTCTGAATCGATCATGATCTCGAGCAATCTCTTCCCAGGGANTATCTCGAACATTCGATCGACGGTGGCGCCTACCCGCAGCATAGAAACTCACCACCTTCCCCCACTCCACCCCGATTTGAACCGTTATAGAAAATTTTCGAATAATTGAGAATATTCTCGAACAAATAAGTTATGATGTAATTTTTATTCCAAGGAACTTATGACTTATTATAATATCCTATTTCCTGCGAGTTCTCACTNTGAGTGGATCGATATGCATAATCTCAGTGTAGAAGCAGATGGATTTCCGGTTGTAGGTGGAAACTAATTACCTTCATTTTCTTCTCTTTTTCATGCATCTGCATAGCAATTGTCAGTATTTCAAATCAAATCAATCTTCTCATGACCGCGAGAGCTGAAGAAAACCTCGTATTCAAAACTGAGTAGCTCAACCATATCATGTAAATTTTTGAAAATGTCTTTGATTATTCTCAACGTCTGAGATAATTTCTCACAGGAATAACACTCTGATCCTTGGTTAGGGTGGCATTTTGATCGCAGTTCTTTAAAGTTCTTGCGTATTCGATTGATGAACTCATCTAATGGCGTAAGATGTGGCGATACATGGCTAAATACTTTGCTCACAATCTCACTCTCATTCAAGCAATACGGTGGAACTGAGTACAACCATTGAATCTCGTTGACAGTCAATGGTTCCAGCTCATCATTGTCATCCATTCTCGTTATCTTCTCCCTCAGCTCCTCGCAAAACTTCTTCAATTTCTGCAAATTGTCAATATTCTGAATGATGTATGATAATTGTTCATATTGGTTGGTGCAATAATGACAGTCGGTCCTCCTCTAGTGACATCGATCAGCTTTCAACACCTCATGATTGTCCCATAAACAATGTAAATCGGCCACAAGATATTTCACTAAGGCATGAAAATTTTCATCAAAATACTCATCGATTATTTCTTGATTAGTACTGATTCCATCGTTACTTCGCAAATGATGAGTAGAATAACACATGATAATAAACCTTTAAGGTTTCCCAAACCATACGGTAAACTTCACGCTACGCGTTGAGATTTACTAAAAGTGCACTTGACACTAGAATGAGTGTTGATCGGGCAGGGTACGCGAGTTATATAGGGAGCCCCCACTCCGAGTGATAATGGATGAATCATCATAGAATATTAAGAATATTCGAGAACAATCGAGAATCATCTGGTATTTTCCATCACAAGATCATA
This sequence comes from Diachasma alloeum, assembly GCF_001412515.2. Classification (NCBI taxonomy): domain Eukaryota; kingdom Metazoa; phylum Arthropoda; class Insecta; order Hymenoptera; family Braconidae; genus Diachasma; species Diachasma alloeum. The sequence goes on from NW_021681821.1 coordinate 22,481, forward strand.
TTTCAAACAAGTCTCAACACGTTTTATAAGATATCCCCCAATGAGTCGTAATCCAACGGTCGAATGACTCATCGATGACATCATCCCCCTAGAAAATTCGATTCCACTAACTCGATGAGTCATTAATTCGAATGAAACGATGAGTCATCAGCCCGAATGAATCATCGATGACGTCATCCATCTCGAACATTCGATCGACGGTGGCGCCTAGCGGCAGCATAGAAACTCACCACCTTCCCCCACTCCACCCCGATTTGAACCGTTATGGAAAATTTTCGAATAATTAAGAATATTCTCGAACAAATAAGTTACGATGTAATCTTTATTCCAAGGAACTTATGACTCATTATAATATCCTATTTCCTGCGAGTTCTGACCGGTATCATATCTCATACAAGTCCCGACAGGAATTATGAGATATCCCCACCACCCCCTGACTCGATGAGTTATTAATTCGAATGAAACGATGAGTCATCAGCCCGAATGAATCATCGATGACGTCATCTATCTCGAACATTCGATCGACGGTGGCGCCTACCCGCAGCATAGAAACTCACCACCTTCCCCCACTCCACCCCGATTTGAACCGTTATAGAAAATTTTCGAATAATTGAGAATATTCTCGAACAAATAAGTTATGATGTAATTTTTATTCCAAGGAACTTATGACTTATTATAATATCCTATTTCCTGCGAGTTCTCACTGGTATCATATCTCATACAAGTCCCGACAGGAATTATGAGATATCCCCACCACCCCCTGACTCGATGAGTCATTAATTTGCATGAAACGATGAGTCATCAGCCCGAATGAATCATCGATGACGTCATCCATCTCGAACATTCGATCGAGGGTGGCGCCAATATCCGATATCATGCAAGTTTCAACAGGTCATTATATTTCATACAAGTCCCAAAAGGTCTTAGAGGGATTCCCCCATCACGCGAGTCGATGACTCATCGATGATGTCATCCATCTAGAAAATTCCATGACGGTGGTGCCGCCACTAGTATCATATTCCATACAAGTCCCAACAGGACTCAGGAAGTACCCCCACCACGCCCCCGAGTTGATGAGGTGATTCATCGATGACGTCATCTGTCTAGAAAATTCCGCGACGGTGGCGCCACCATTCCAGAACCTTCCACGCCTTATGGCGCATCTGGTGGCGATTTTGCGAACTACTATCCAGAACCCGCTTAGCATAACTACTTTTTTCGATAGAAAATCCTCCGAGAAACATGAGAGTCTTTCGCATGTTTATTCCGAAAATCTCTCAGTAGTAAAATATATGTAATATGTACTTAATTAATAGCGCTATTATTTTTAATCCTAAAACTGCACATTTATTCTTCCATCCCCATTAGTTGCACATCTAGGTCAACTAGCATGTATGAAAAAATTCAATAGAAAAACATAGCGATGTCGCTAGACAACTCTAATGGATTTCTATAGAACTTTCTATAAGTTGTTGGTGTTCGAAATGTTCAATAGCAAATTTTCTATAGAATTTTCTCGTCTTGAATTTTCAAAGTTTTCTTCATTCAATTTGTCTTTTTTCCCTTCAAGCAAAACAAACAAAAAAAACGTCGAAAATTTAAGCCAAATAAATTATATAGAGAGTATTTCAATGGAATGGCCTAGTGTTTTTATATTGAATTGATTCATGCGTAAGACCCACAATTTTCTGTAAAATATCCCAAGCTTCTATTTTTCCGATAGAGTGTCTTTTTCTATCGCATGATGGTTCATATATCGACTGATAAAATGCATGCACGCATGAAATAATTTCATAGAAAAACCCCGTTTTTTCTAAGAAATTCTATTGAAAAATTTCATTTGTTTATTGCGCCATTTCTATAGAAATTTCTGCAATTTTATCATGTCATTTTGTTAACGGATAGTTGATAGGAGTCCTTGTGTCTGATTTTTTTGTCTTTTCCGCTGTTTTCATTTTTTATCAGTTTCTGATATCACTTCTGAGAAAAAAAAACTTAGAAAGTCCATACCCAAAAATTTTCATAGAGAAAATCCTATCACAATAAATTATGTACAGAAATCAACATCTATAGCTATTTTTCGGTAAACAAAAAATCCAGTAAAAACGCATGGGGAAGTTGCATGATATTTGATTGAATATTGCGGAAAAAAAAACCCTTTTTCAATAGAATTCTAATAAAATTCCAATAAAATTCTGATAAAGTTCCAGAACAAGTGCAATAGAACTTTTCAGAGAAAGCACTAGGTTTTTCTATTATTAATTTTTTTTCGTGTGTGTAGTTATTCAATTCTCCAATAGCAGTTCAACGAGTTGCATTGTCACTAAAAAAAACCTTATTCTACAGAATTCGAAATATTTTATTCTTTTACTAAGACATTAGACGAGATGAAATAATATTTGAAGGATTAAGATCTAACGCTGAGAGTAGAATCGGAGGCTTTCTTCAAAATAGATAGTTATTTCGCAGTATAGCAACAATTCCGTAGAAAAATATTCGGGCCGGGTTTCAGGTGAATACACGAAAAAGGAAAAGATTGGATTTTAGATATTAGATTCTGCATTCATTATACAATTGATTATAATGTTCGATTTTACATTCCTGACAATTATTACAAAATGCGAGGAGCTACTGTATTGAGAACCCACTTCCGGTTATCGACAAATTTATACGCGGGCCCTACATTATAGAGGAGATCAGCAGGGCCCATGGAGAATAGAGCCCAGGAGGCCGAACATTGGTTACGATAATGCGCCTGAAACCCGGTTTCAAATACCTCGAGGGCGCTAGTGTCACATCACTATCGGCCGCTTGGAGGGGATATATGGAACGGGTGGTAGGGCGCATACTGTTTTGCAAGCCAAGTTGTCAACATTCTTTATTCGAAATAGGCAAGAAAGAAATGCCTTCTATTGATTTACATAAATACAGTTTGTAAATGAGTGATTAATCAGTGGCGTCTGAAATTAATGATGGATAGAAAATTATCATATCGGAGTGTGAATGTGAGAAACTGAATTCAAGGAATTGAAAAGAGGTGAGTATATTCCCTGGCACTTTTACTGCACGTATTTCATTAAATGATATAAATAATTCTGTTTGCTTTTAACCTTTTTTTTTTGTTTTGTAGATTTCCAATCATGGATTATTGGATTACACGGGAATTTCAAAAGTACCGAATCATCTGCAGGGCCGAGTATATGGGAGTTAAATAGGTTCAAAGTCATCAATCAATTGTTTGTATATAAAAAATTTAAGGAATGAAAATTATTCATATTTTTCGTTCATCAATTGTATATAATTAATTTTTTAAAATTGCATATAGTGGAAATTTCAATTTAATTGTGCCCGTATAAAATCCAATAAGTTCATAGAATTATTAAGGAATTGTATATGATCAAATTGACAACAAATATTCGAGACACCTAAAATTTTCGTTACTACATATTTGCGAAAAAATTTGAAATTGGTGAAAAAACCAGATAATTGGGCTACTGTTGAATACAAGACATGCATAATATTCGTTTAAATATTAGGCAATTTGCAGGCAAAAATGAAGGTGATTATCAATTGTAATTCAGAAATTGAAATATTGCGTAATAATCAGCCATTAGATTGGATAACATGTGAAAAAATCGAATCAATCGAACAGTTGTCTGGCATTATACAAATTTTACATCGTATTTCATGTTTTTGATCAATCTATTTAAATTTATTTTCAAACGTAATGTTTAAGATAAAATAATGTTTGGTTAACATTGCACTTACAAGTATGAAAAAATAACATGGAGTATAAAAAATGTAATCCAATACTTCTACGTTAAATAAATCCAAACATTGCTTTATTTCGTACCCCATGTTGTTTATGTCTCTTTTTATCACTTGCACTTCCCGAATTACAACCGGGGAATGAGCACACCTCCTCATACTGGCCTTTTACCTTATAATTTGACTTTTATTCCGTAATTAATTAATGTTATAATTCACATTAACCGCAAAAAAAAAAGGTAAACAATGAACGTGAACTGGGCTATGACATTTGAATGCATACATGAGATAGTGATTAGGAATCTACTAACATACGCTCACATCATGTACGTGAGTCCTTGCGGAGGAACAGCAGCGACGCCTGTGTTCACATATAGAATTATGGTCGCCGACCGCCTTCCCGTCTCATAATCAGGCGCATCGCCCATATGAGTTCGGCCTCCTGGTCTCTATTCTCCATGACAGGGCCAATGTAAAGTGTTCAACAGCAAAATTCGTAGCGGTGGCGCATGGACTACGATGGAACGTACGGAACTGTTGGTATGGTAGGGCCTGAGTATAAATTTGTCGATAACCGGAAGTGGGTTCTCAATACAGTAGCTCCTCGCATTTTGTAATAATTGTCAGGAATGTAAAATCGAACATATTATAATCAATTGTATAATGAATGCAGAATCTAATGATCTAAAAGTCTTTTCCTTTTTCGTGTATTCACCTGAAACCCGGCCCGAATATTTTTTCTACGGAATTGTTGCTACTGCGAAATAACTATCTATTTTGAAGAAAGGCTCCGATTCTACTCTCAACGTTAGATCTTAATCCTTCAAATATTATTTCATCTCGTCTAATGTCTTAGTAAAAGAATAAAATATTTCAAATTCTGTATAAAAAAGTTTTTTTTTAGTGACAATGCAACTCGTTGAACTGCTATTAGAGAATTGAATAACTACACACACGAAAAAAAAATAATAATAGAAAAACCTAGTGCTTTCTCTGAAAAGTTCTATTGCACTTCTTCTGGAACTTTATCAGAATTCTATTGGAATTTTATTAGAATTCTATTGAAAAAGGGTTTTTCTTTTTTCCGCAATATGCAATCAAATATCATTCAACTTCCCCATGCGTTTTTACTAGATATGTGTTGTGACCTTTTCCTTATTTTAGATTAGACTATTTCCTGAATTGAGGAGGGGTAAAATAAAGAAATAGATCAAATAAAGGGTTAAATTCAAGTGATAAGATATATTTTATGTACTATACAAATAATGGATCGTTAGAAGACGTCAAAAAGACTTTTTGCTCTGATCTAGGGAAGTGGGGGAGGCCAGGCAACTTTTGTACACGTACAAAGGGAATGACTCTAATGCAGAAAAAAGGGGAGAAGCTAGTCGTGTCGAGGGAATGCAACTAAATATACAAATAGTAACTGAAGGGGAAGAAACAAGAGAGTGTAGGCTTACCGTTGGGGGGAATGGAAGGAAATACTGCTTGAGGCGAGTGGGAAATGAGGGGGACAACTCGTACTCACGACTTCCAGTTCTGGTCTGGATGTCCAAAAATAATCCGGATCCTTCAGCAACTCCTACGACAGAGCCTTCGTTCCTCCTTTCAGACTCCAGGGGCACAGTATTTAGAGCCGGGATGAGCTCGGGCACCAAAATTCCTCTTTTCCCCAATCCAATTGTCCAATGTATCGACTTCGGGGTATTCGCACTTTTTCGAACTGACTTGGGGCGCACGTGGCAGTGTCCAGGACAGCGGTTACACGAGTGCCGCTTCTTCTCTCTTCCATCTTCTCCTTCGTCTCGCTCGTGAGGATTCGCGAGTAATCGAGATCCGGCCAAACGTAGTGGTTAAATGCTGCCCACGATCATCATCCAGGGATGTGTCGATGGGGATCGTCGAGGGCGGTGGGTTGTCTAGGCCCATGGTGTCTAGGCCCTAGGTGGTTTCCGGGGGGGCAACGGCTCCTTCAGTTGATCCAGTAGGGCCGGAACTGTTGTCTTCCTTCGGCTGATGTCTTCGTGATGTCCAGTAGCGGGAGTAGAGGGACGATGAGGGGAAAATCGAGGGAAGGGTTATCCAACGGTGGCGGGATTTTATTATTTAGGGGGCGGTGTGTTGGGCAAAGATGTACGAAAGAAAACCAAATAAAAATAAAAGAATCGCCTCGTCACAGCTGGACCGGGGGTAGGGAATGCATAGGGTTTCCACAACCCTATGCTGGACGATTCAAACCTTTCTATTCCGATCAATGGCTCCAGGAGAGGGGAGGCTGGAATGAAGGCTCCAAACTGTTAAGAACACCATATTAATTATTTCTTTTTCTCTTGGTACGGGGTATCTCCCTACAAGTTCCCTGTGTTAATATCACTGCATCTCCACAACACTCCCATCCTTAAAATATAATAACAATAATGACAAAATGATCTATTAGAAAAAAAAACAAAATGACTCAAAAAAGGAAAAAAAATACTATTCACAGGCCCGCTGGGCACGAAAGAAAATAAACTACTCTAATAATTTTTGGAAGAGCGGGGGGGGGGTGACTTAGGGCTGGGTATTCCAAGGGGTGAGATAAGGATTTGTCGGGGAATCCTGTCTAGAGGAGATTGCGGCAGGTGGGACAGGAAAGGACGTCGACCTGCCATTTGCCGCAGAAGAAGCAGCGTCGGGTTTTAATGGGGCAATCTTTGGCTTGGTGGACACCGTTGCATTTTCTGCACCCGGTGTGCAACAAGGGGGAATCGAGGGGAATTGGGCTGGTTTGAGGGTAACCGGGGGTCTACGGACGCTTTTGGGGATTATGGGGACGTGGATGGACATGAGGGAAGGTAACTTGGTGGTCGAGGCAGGCACTTGGTTCATAAGGGGGGGAGGCTTCGGATCTTTGGATGCTTTGGGGGGAGGGTAGGTGGTGTGGTAGGAGAGGGTTTGGAACTCGTAAGGACGGGGACTCTGGAGACACGGATGGAAGCGAGGGCAATTGAGGAGGGTCTGATGGTCGAATGGCTTTTGGGAGAATGAGGGATTAGTAGGGAGGGAATTTGAGGGGGCTTAAGGGCCTGGGCTGCGATTCTGAGGGTCTGAGGAGTGAGGGGAGGGCCTTTAGGCGAGGGTGATTGGGACAGCTCCGTGGTCCACTGTAAGAGGGGGGCGAGTAGCGGGGGAATGAACCTCCCGGTATGGGGATCTTTGAGGGGCTTGAAATGGAATAATGGGGCGGGTGGTCTGAGGGCTTTGAGGGCGGTGTCGAGGGTTTGGGGAGTTATTGGGGGATAATTGAGGGGAGTGTCAGTTGGGGATCGAGGGGGGGACTCCATGAGGAGGTCAAGGGGGGGTGGACTAGGGATTTCGGGGGCGTAATCTGGTGGCGACGGGGCCAAGGTCTCGAGGGCCTGTGAGGGGGGCAGGGGGCGTCTGCGGGGTCGACTGCGTCCTCTGGCGATGTGTCTCGCGGGCTGGGAGTCTCCTGGGGTGGCGGCGTCGCCTGATACTCGCTGAGCCTCTCTGGAGGGGTTCTCAGGGGGAACTGCTTCTCCCACTCGATCTCCTTCCATCCTCTTATCAGCATCGTCTGCATCTCCATGTAGTGGGCTGACCGTGGTAGGTTTGGGGGGAGCATCTCTCCCATCGGGACTCGATAAGGTCCTCTCCCGATCTGACTTCTCCTCGCACTCGCCATCGTCTCCAGAACCTAGGGGTGATCGAGGGTAAAACGGTCTAAGGTCGGCTATGTGAACTTTGTTACTGCGATTTCCAAGGGGGTCGTCAAGGTCATAGATTACCGGGGAGGTGGCGTTAACTATCAGATAAGGTCCATCGAATTTAGGGGCTAATTTCACGGTAAAATGGAGGGCTGCTTGTGAGAGGGGGCGGTACTTTTTGAGAACTAATTCTCCCACCGAGAAAACTTTCATTGACCGGTTCTTGTCATAGTTTTCAGCTTGACGAGCGAAAGCTTCGCCCATTACCTTTCGTGCCAGATCATACATATGGGTCATTCTCTCCAAACGGGATTTCCAGGGTCCAGCGGGGGGGGAGGGGGTTTCAATGGGGGGTTCTCCACTCGAGGGGGGGCGAGGGCGCTAGGGGGTGAGGGTACACGTCCCATGTTGAGGAAGGCGGAGGAGACTCCTAGAGAGGAATGAAGGGAAGTGGTGAGTGGAAACGCGAGTTCAGGGAGGTGCAGATCCCAATCACGGTGGTTTTCACCAGCGTAAATAGTGATCATGGGTTTAAGGTCGCGATTTCTTCTCTCCACGGGATTCGATTGGGGGTGATATGTAGGGGTGGTTAGGTTGGAGATTTTTAATTGGGCCAGAGGTTTGGTGAGGTCCTTCCCAATTAACTCTGTACCGTTATCACTGAGGAAATATTGGGGTTTCCCCCAGCGCAGGATCACTAATTCGTACAGTGCCTTCCAAATATTTTTGGCAGTAGCTTTTCGAAGGGGTTTGAGTTCTACATACCGAGTAAAAGCATCTTCCAAAACTAACAAATACCGGTTCTGTTCACCACTGGAGGGGAAGGGGCCCATGATGTCACCAGCTACGGTGGACCAGGGTTCAATTAGTACTCGTTCCCCCATTAATCCTCGAGGGGAAGTTTGGACAGCTTTATATTTTTGACACTGAGGGCAAGAACGGACAAATTTGACCACGTCTCGGTAGATTTCAGGCCAATATAAATAAAGGGCAACTCGATGGTAGGTTTTGTCTATTCCTCCATGAGCGGCGCAAGGGCTGTCGTGGGCATCGGCGATGACTGGGCGTCGGAGTCCCGGGGGTAGAACGGTTGAAGTCAGGGAGAGTAGGATCAATTTGGGGGCAGGGTCTAAGGTGGTAAAGGGTGTCGTCTCCTACCATCCAATCAGGGTATTTCGCTGGGTTGAGGGTCACGTCTAGCTTCTTTTTCTGATACCATCGGTCGGAGGATGACTTGATGATTTCGAGGGCAGCGAGAGTAGTAGGGCAGACACGAGAAAGGGCGTCGGGGACAACGTGGAGGGATCTTTTCCGGTGTATGATGACAGGGTCGTAGGACTGGAGTTCGAGGGCCCATCGAGCGACGTGACCAGCGGGATTTTTGAAGTTTAAAAGCCACTTCAAACTGGCGTGGTCTGTAATGACTCTATACTGACTTCCTTCAATGTATGGATGGAATTTCCTGGTGGCCCACAATACTGCTAGGCACTCTCGCTCAGTGACGGTATAGTTTCTTTCAGGGGGGGTGAGGACTCTACTGGCGAAGTAAATGGGACGACCGGTGCCTAGGGAGGAATTTTTCTGTTCGTGATCGGATCCGATTCCGACTCAGATTCTTGAGTTAATACGGCTCCGATCGCGATGTCACTAGCATCCGTCTGTATTCTGAAGGGTTTTTCGAAGTCAGGGCGGGCTAAGACGGGGGTGGAAACTAGGGATCTTTTCATTTTTTCAAAAGCGGTCTGGTGGTCTTCTGTTCAGTCCCAAGTCTGCTCCTTTTTTAATAGTCCGAGGAGGGGGGCTTTATCATCAGCTAGGGAGGGGAGGAATCGAGCGTACCAACCGACCATTCCGAGGAAGCGTTGGAGCTCTTTGACATTTCGAGGGGGAGGGTAGTTGGTAATGGGGGCTACTTTGTCGGGGTCAGCTTCGAGTCCCTCGGGGGTCAATAAATATCCGAGAAACTCTAATCTATCACACAAAAAGTCACACTTAGCCGCGTTGATAGTGATGTTATTTTCCTGTAAGCGGATGATTAATTGGGAAATGAACCACTTGTGTTCCTCGAGGGTTTTTGTAAAGATCAAAAAATCGTCCGCGTACTTTCGCACGTTATTTGACCACTGGGTGAAGATAATCATGTCCGTCAACATTTGAAATGTCGCGGGTCCATTTTTGAGTCCAAAGGGCATTATTTTGTACTGAAACAGTCCGGGGGGGAGTCCAGGGATTGCAAAAGCAGTTTTCTCTTTGCTCTCGTCATCTAGGGGGATGTGGTGAAAAACCTGGCTTATGTCTATTTTTGAGACATAAGTGGCACCGTGGGCACAATCTAGGAGGTCTTCCAGATTTTGCATGGGGAGGGCGAGATGTTTGGTAACGGCATTGAGGGGTCGATAATCGATGCACATCCTAAAGTCATTATCGGGCCGTCTCTGGAGCACTGGTCAACTGCACCAATCACTTTGCGAGGGTTCTATAATCCCTTGTCTCAATAATTTACTTACTTTTTCTTGGGCGATTTTCAACATCTGAGGGGCGTAACGTCGAGGGGGGCTTCGGATAGGGCGATGTCCTTGGGTGTCGATGTGCATCGTGAGGAGGGGGCAAACGTTGGCAATTTCGGGGGCCGGGTTTATCCAGCTTTGAAATTCCCGTCGGAGGGTTTCAGCTTCGTCGTGGAGTATGACGGCTTGCTGAGCGAGGGAACAAGGGGGGGGGGGATCAAGATCGAGGGGCTTAGGAGACGGTCCGAGTCCGTCCGAGGGATACCATACTTTCAAAGGGTGGGCGAGGATTTCTAAAAGGGCTTGTGTGGGGTCATCGCGGTGTTGTCTATGGCATTCGAGGGTAAATTCAAGTTCTTGGAGGGCGTCCATCCCAAGTATGCAGTCATACGCGAGAGCATTGGTGAGAGGGAAAGGGATTAGACTAGATTTGTTGCCGAGTGTTAGTCTCATAATGGCATATCCGTCGAGGGTTTTGCGCTTTCCATCCCCGAGGGTCAGCTCTTCCTCTACTGCAACGGCGTATTCTTTTAATTTCTTTCCGACCTGCGTATTGTCCTCCGAAGTTAACACTCACGAAATATCGATTCTCCTCCGGAAGTTCATAGGTGAGGGTGAGGAAGTCTTCATATGGGGATGCAATCGGGGTTCTTCAAATCATTGATGGTAATTATGACTAATTCAGGGGCTCCAGCAAGGGGATTAGGGGGGGATCCGAAAGAGGATGAGAGGAGTCTGAGGAGGGTTCGGAGTTAGGGGACGGATCAGCTGGAGTGGGGGGGGTTCAGGGGNAGTGGGGGGGGTTTCGGGGGTCAAGGTCTCGTTGCGGAGGGGGGAAGGGGTAACATTGGTGCTAGGAGGGGAGGCGGGGGTTGTCTGATCATTTTGAACGGGTGGGGGTGAGGGATTGACTGGTCCGGGAGAATTACTAGGGGTATTTACATTTAAGGGTGAGGAGGAGTTGGGAAGATCTGGCGGGGATTGAGGAGATGGGGTAGAATTTTGAATGTTTTGGTCTTGTAGGGTGTGAGGGGCGGAAAAGGGGGGAGAGGGTTCCATCCGGAGGGAGGTAAGGGGGTCTCGTGACTAGGGGGATTTTGAAATCTGGGAGTGGCCGCTCCTAAAGGTCTGCCTGAGCGCGGGGGGTTATTCTGCGTGCGACGACTGTGGATAAGCCAAGAACTAACTTTGGCGTTAACTTGTCGGGGATGCATTCGCAGGGGGGGGGAGGTTGTAACCCCCCCGCTTCTTAGTTTTCCTGAGGGGTATATTGGGGAGACTGAGGGGATCCGACGGCATTTAAGTGCGGTCCTTGGTGAGGATACGAGGGTCTAGGCAAGTATTGCGAGGGATATCTAGGGGAATTGTAAGGAAGAACTGGTCTATTTTGATTCTCATCATACCTGGGCTGGGGGAAATTAGCATAGGGATTAGTGGGGCATTCTCGTGCAAAGTGACCTGGTTGGCGACATCTGTAGCAGTTGAGATTGTCGTATGCAACCTTGTTCTGCACCGGAGGGCTCAAGGGTCTAGAGACAGGGGTGCTCATCAGAGGGGGGATGGTGGCATGGGGGGGTTTTGAGGGAACGGACGAGTTCCCTGAGTGGCAGCGGAGAAACTCCGTCGAGGGGGGCTCAGTGGAGGGGGCTGGAGTTGAGTGTTGGAGGTGTTGTAGTCGGGAGGGGGTGCGTAAGGGTTCACGGCAAATTGGGCAGGGGGGATATCTGGGACGGGTTGGGCCCCGAGAGCGTGATTTTGAGGGGAGGGCTTCTTGGTCTTGTGGGTAACGGGGTAATACGCATAGGCGGGAGCATAACTATCTTCGACGGGGGGTGGAGGTCTGTATCGAGACGCGTTGAGCATCTTCAGCTTGGCTGCGTGGTCCCTGGCGAGCAACTGAGAATACGTGGAGAATGTGTATCTGTCGATGTCCTTCGCGTATTGGGGGTGGAGTTGGGTATAAACAATATTTAATTGTCTCTCGATGGGTGGGGGAGGATGTAAATTCGCGAAAAGTCCTCTCATACAAATAATGTACTCTCTAGCCTTTTCCCCGGAGGCTTGGGTCCGGCGCATAATATCCTGCCAGATACTCTCCTCGCGACCAAGGGGGCAATAGGTAGCTTTGAAAGCAGCGACGAAATCTTCGAAACTGAACATGTAAGGGTGTTCCGTCCTATACCACGTGGGGGCATCACCCTTGAAGGCGGAGGAAAGGGCTCGAAGGGTCTCCTCTTCGGTGAGGTTATGGAGAGCGCAACAATCTGCGATTCGATCCAAGAAATTGTGGGGGTCTTCGTGGTCTGCCCCACTGAANAATAGGTAGCTTTGAAAGCAGCGACGAAATCTTCGAAACTGAACATGTAAGGGTGTTCCGTCCTATACCACGTGGGGGCATCACCCTTGAAGGCGGAGGAAAGGGCTCGAAGGGTCTCCTCTTCGGTGAGGTTATGGAGAGCGCAACAATCTGCGATTCGATCCAAGAAATTGTGGGGGTCTTCGTGGTCTGCCCCACTGAAAGTGATTCCATCGCGTTTGAAGATGTGACTAACCTTCAGGTCTCTGGAGGAGGGGTCAGCGGAGTCCCGATCACGGAAGGTGGTCGTGGGATAGTCCGTTTATCCGAGGGTGTGTATGGGATAGTCAGGGTCCGCGAGGGGGGGCATGTAGGAATATCCGATGAGAGTCCTGGAGGAGTTNATCCGAGGGTGTGTATGGGATAGTCAGGGTCCGCGAGGGGGGGCATGTAGGAATATCCGATGAGAGTCCTGGAGGAGTTTCGAGGAGTCTGGCGTAGGGGATTATTAGGGGG
>NW_021681822.1:0-967 GCF_001412515.2 Diachasma alloeum
TTTCACGTTCCCGATGGCGGAAAAAAATTGAAAACCCGTTAGTTTTCGTCTGACAAGTTCTCGTCATTCTCGAATCAATTCTAACATCTCCATCGTTTTATTCACACCTAATTGGATGCATTTAGCACAAGTTGCTGGGAAAAATCCTCAAAAACCGAAATTTCCAAAAAATTGATGAAAATTTTCCGAATTTCCAAAAATTATCCCAAACATAAGATTTATCGAAACAGCTATCGTGATTATCTTTTAACTCTGACTTAGTAACGTTGAAACAAACATTTTNGATTATCTTTTAACTCTGACTTAGTAACGTTGAAACAAACATTTTAATCTATGATTGAATCCATTTGAGGGCGAAAATCCAGAGATATCTACAGTACTCCGATTAAAATTTTTTTTCTCTCTTCTGATTTTTCGAAAAATTAAACTGACGATGATTGCTATCACCTCCATCTCCGAACTCGGTCAAGAAGAGACTCCAACGATTTTTTTGAGCCGTCATTTAATGAATTTGAAACATTTTTTTTAGTTATCGTGAAAAAACCGATTTTCAAAAAATTCAAAAATTTTAAAAATGAATGAATGAATTAAATTTTAATTTATGGTGGTAGATAGGGCTCACCAATACCTACATTTAAGGGAAAAAAATTATTCGATTCCATCGCTTCCCTAGCGCACAATCGAAAAAAACGTTTGTTACATACACATGCACATACATACACACGTACGGACACGGTCTAAAAAATGCATATTCAGACTTTTGGGGTCATAATAAGTCCATACAAAACAAAAAATCAAAAACTTAAATTTGCATGATTACAATGCTTCCATTCGGAAGCAAAAAATCAGCGCATGTTTCCGGGGGGGTAAATTTTATAAAAATGTAATCTCGGACCCTTTCCCCCCACCTTCCTCAATTTCCATCACTCCGGATATATGCGGCTGTCTTTCACCCCCCCCCCCCCCC
>NW_021681822.1:8733-8855 GCF_001412515.2 Diachasma alloeum
TAGAAATGCTTGGAGAGAGGACGCATGCCGGAGGAGTCGAGAGACCCTCCGGAGGAAAGATGAATCCCATGCAGTAGGGAACTTATGCCGCGAGGCATAATCCTCGGCTTGCAAAGGCCGTG
>NW_021681822.1:9008-10027 GCF_001412515.2 Diachasma alloeum
GGCTGGCGCCCGACTATTGAGCGATAGAGACGGCTAAAAAGTAGTTTGGATTTTTCCTGGGTGAACAACCCGGGAAAATATCCTTACAAATTTCCTCTAAGCCACAGCCATCGGTAGGTACAACGACCCCTGCCTTGCGGGTCAGCTGCTCGGCTTCCTCACGCTGCATTTTACCCTTGGATTGTCGAATGGATTGCCACATCTCGTGTATTTCGCCCTTGTCAGCTCTGGCCTTCAATTTCTTTGCGTATACTCTGGCCACAACAAGTGATCGGGCTAAACACAAGCCATCTTCATTTGAAATTTGAAGAACACATTTTCTACTCAGTCCTCTTTTCATTCCCTTTTCAAAAAAGTCTCCTTGTCGTGCAGGGAGTTCAGCCACATGGAGTTTTATCCAAAATATGTCCGCACAGTCGAAACCATTGGCGCTCTGTACAATAGAGCTCACAAGATTCCACAAATCTTGAAACGCGCATCCATTAATCGCACGTGGGCTTATCCATGCGTTGTCTCTTTGCATATTTGCAAAATTGAATGTGACGCACATTCGATTCATACCGCGGCCACCGGCTTCTATGATATTATTGTAGACATCTCGAAAAGCTTCTTCCACCCACTCGGTCGGATTGCGACCTTCAGGCACAGGGTTAATTCTAAACTTCATCACATGTGTGTCGAGTTTGAAACGAGGGAGCCTCTGGCGTGACCGTCATATTGTTCTCAGAGCTGACGGTGGGGCCTCTTCATTTCGGCCAAATTGAGCATCCGAAATTGAATTTATTTTCAATGGTAAGAATATTTTTGGAAAAAACTATTCATTATTATTAACATATAATGCGATACTCACCATTGTTCTGATCTAGTAAATCTAGATTGAAGTCTTCAATGGCTTTGAGCGCCTCAGGATCATTGATCACTTTTTCACCACCACTATATTGAACATCAAAGAACTCGGGGTTAAAACTCACGAATAAATCCACTTCAAAATTATCTTCAATTTCAAAATCACTCAATAA
>NW_021681823.1:0-576 GCF_001412515.2 Diachasma alloeum
ACTTTTCACTATTCGCCGGCGAATTAAAAATTCACCTCTCCCCTCCTAATTGAGACTAAGGGACGAAAAAACGGCAGTTCGACGGAGAACTAAATCCCCCGTAAATTAACCCTCTTTCATCCCTTAATCTCTGTAACAAAAAAATATAAACTGCCATGAAAGTCATGGGCCAGTGAGAAAAATAATAGTTTCGCGGCGCACAGTGACTCCCGGTAATTAAAAATTCACCTCTCCCCTCCTAATTGAGATTAAGGGATGAAAAAAGGGCAGTTCGACGGAGAATTAAATTCCCCATCAATTAACCCTCTTTCATCCCTTAATCTCTGTAACAAAAAAATATAAACTGCCATGAAAGTCATGGGCCAGTGAGAAAAATAATAGTTTCGCGGCGCACAGTGACTCCCGGTAATTAAAAATTCACCTCTCCCCTCCTAATTGAGATTAAGGGATGAAAAAAAGGCATTTCGACGGAGAATTAAATTTTCCATTAATTAACTCTCTTTCATCCCTTAAACTTTCTAACAAAAAATGTAAACTGCCACGAAACTCAGGGGCCAGTAAGAAAAATAATTCTTT
>NW_021681823.1:828-929 GCF_001412515.2 Diachasma alloeum
GCGAATTAAAAATTCACCCCTCCCCTCCTAATTGAGATTAAGGGATGAAAAGGGCAATTCGACGGAGAATTAAATTCCCCAAAAATTAACCCTCTTTCATC
>NW_021681823.1:1117-1283 GCF_001412515.2 Diachasma alloeum
TAATTAAAAATTCACCTCTCCCCTCCTAATTGAGATTAAGGGATGAAAAAAAGGCAATTCGACGGAGAATTAAATTCTCCATTAATTAACCCTCTTTCAACCCCTAATCTTTTTAAGAAAAAAATATAAACTGCCATGAAACTCAGGGGCCAGTAAGAAAAATAAT
>NW_021681824.1:0-4030 GCF_001412515.2 Diachasma alloeum
TCTAGTCAATGTGTGTTGCTAGCTTCCACTCAGCTGTCCATTCATAATGTAACCCATTGGACGTTGGAAAACCATATTTAANGTCCATTCATAATGTAACCCATTGGACGTTGGAAAACCATATTTAAAAAATCCATAGAGTGACAGAATGATGCTAAGAGTAGTTGAAGTGCTAAAACCATGGCCATTATATTGTCTTGTCCAAAGAATCCACTCCGCTGGTAAAATTACGATTAGCCTGATGGTTCATATTGGAATTCCCCCATCAAGATTTTCTTCATCGATCCGACCATTAGAAGTGTTTTTGAACTCCAAACTTTTGACAGATCGCCCATTGCCAGTTTCCTCTCACAAGGTGACATTGAAATATTTTGACTATTATTAACACCCCCTCATAAACACCGTCACGAATCGATTCATTTTGATGAACTCGTCCCCAAAACTCGGCCCCAAAAACCTCGGCCCCAAAACTCGGCCCCATAAACTCGGCCCCAAATACTCGACCCCAAAAATCGGCCCCAAAAACTCGGCCCCAAATACTCGACCCCAATTACTCGGCCCCAAATACTCGGCCCCAAAAACTCGGCCCCAAATACTCGACCCCAATTACTCGGCCCCAAATACTCGGCCCCAAAAACTCGGCCCCAAATACTCGACCCCAATTACTCGGCCCCAAATACTCGGCCCCAAAAACTCGGCCCCAAATACTCGACCCCAATTACTCGGCCCCAAATACTCGGCCCCAAAAACTCGGCCCCAAATACTCGACCCCAATTACTCGGCCCCAAATACTCGGCCCCAAAAACTCGGCCCCAAAGGACGACTCTGAAACTGTTGCCCCGGTAACTCATTTTTATCTCGTCCACAAAATCTTGGCTCCAAACCGTTGTCTCCAAGAGTGTGACCTCAACCCCCACCCCTCGAAGAAAAAACTCAGCCCCAAATATCGATGTCGACTGGTCCATAAGTTCAGTGTAACGTCAACCACTGCATGAGTTGTATCGCAACAAATGAACATGAATTTGAAATTTACACACAACCAACGTAATGGTCTGCTGCTTATTCACCAAAGGCACTTCTTATCTATACATCGCGAAAAAGGAGGCAAAATCATATGGAGGTGCCGCTACACATTTTGCTCCGCAAGGGTGCATACTGATTGTAAGCTTCCCTCATGGAAAATTCTCAGAGACACATCATAACGACAAACATACAGCCAAGGGATGAGAGCGCGAAATGTTCAAAATAAAACTCAGAAAATGGAAGAAAGTTATCATAATGATTTTTCACGTAGTTGGAAATCTGTCAATGAATTACTCCCATCTAATTCGTACATACACGCACCAGAAAGACATTTCTTCGGTAGGAATTCCGATCAGGCTATGCAACATATTAAACCATTTGGATTCAGTAACCAACATATCACTATACCTCTGGTCACAGACGAATCACCTGAATAGTGGCAAATTTCACATCAGATTTCCATCGCAGGAGAATCAATCCAACAGAAACACAAAATGTTGAAACTGACTAAAGAGCCTGCTGATAATGCTGTGAATGATATTGAAAGCCATGCCTCTGCACTTGAAGGCTTGTCCCGAAAAACCCGGAACGAAAATGTGATCAACAATCGTAACATTGTAGCCTATAAAAATTCTGAACCTGCAACCATCATAAATCCAAACATTCATAAATCACATGGTGATATTCGATGTGAGAGGCGTGACTTTCAATATCATTCACAGCATTATCAGCAGGCTCTTTAGTCAGTTTCAACATTTTGTGTTTCTGTTGGATTGATTCTCTTGCGATGGAAATCTGATGTGAAATTTGCCACTGTTCAGGTGATTCGTCTGTGACCAGAGGTATAGTGATATGTTGGATACTGAACCCAAATGGTTTCATATGTTGCATAGCCTGATCGGAATTCCTACCGAAGGAATGTCTTGCTGGTGCGTGTATGTACGAATTAGATGGGAGTAATTCATTGACAAATTTCCAACTACGTGAAAAATCATTATGATAACTTTCTTCCATTTTTTGAGTTTTATTTTGAACATTTCGCGCTCTCATCACTTGGCTGTATGTTTGTCGTTATGATGTGTCTCTTTGAGAATTTTCTCTGAGGGATGCTTCCGAATCAGTATGCACCCTTGCGGAGCAAAATGTGTTGCGGCACCTCCATATGATTTTGCCTTCTTTTTCGCGATGTATAGACAAGGAGTGCCTTTGGTGAATAAGCAGCAGACCATTACGTTGGTTGTGTGTAAATTTCAAATTCATGTTCATTTGTTGCGATACAACTCATGCAGTTGTTGACGTTACACTGAACTTATGGACCAGTCGACATCGATATTTGGGGCTGAGTTTTTTCTTCAAGGGGTGGGGGTTGAGGTCACACTCTTGGAGACGACGGTTTGGAGCCAAGATTTTGTGGACGAGATGAAAATGAGTTACCGGGGGAATAATTTCAGAGTCGTCCTTTGGGGCCGAGTTTTTGGGGCCGAGTATTTGGGGTCGAATATTTGGGGCCGAGTTTTTGGGGCCGAGTTTTTGGGGTCGAGTATTTGGGGCCGAGTTTTTGGGGCCGAGTTTTGGGACTGAGTTTTGGGGCCGAGTTTTGTGGCCGATGTTTTTGGGGCCGAATTTTGGGGCCGAGTTCATCAAAATTAATCGATTCGTGACGGTGTTTATGAGGGGGTGTTGATAATAGTCAAAATATTTCAATGTCACCTTGTGAGAGGAAACTGGAAATGGGCGATCTGTCAAAAGTTTGGAGTTCAAAAACACTTCTAATGGTTGGATCGATCAAGAAATTATTGATGGGGGAATTCCAATATGAACCATCAGGCTAATCGTAATTTTACCAGCGTAGTGGATTCTTTGGACAAGACAATATAATGGCCATGGTTTTAGCACTTCAACTACTCATAGCATCATTCTGTCACTCTATGGATTTTTTAAATATGGTTTTCCAACGTCCAATGGGTTGCATTATGAATGGACAGCTGAGTGGAAGCTAGCAACACACATTGACTAGAAGACAATAATTCCTTAAAGGCCAGTCGTCACACGAGATGAACTAGAATATATGAATCATACATGTAAATATTAAGCAGAGGCTATTACATGCGTGACAGTGCTTTGTGGTGAAAATCGGTTGCGGTGGGTTCAGAAAGAAGAAAAATACATGGACCAATTACTGTTTCTCATGAATCAATCAGTGTCTGAGGAAAGTAAATGTCTACCTCNTGAAAATCGGTTGCGGTGGGTTCAGAAAGAAGAAAAATACATGGACCAATTACTGTTTTTCATGATTCAATCAGTGTCTGAGGGAAGTAAATGTCTACCTTCTGGATATGTTGGAATTATCACAGAAACTCTTTTCGGATCATTGAATGAAATCCAACTCCACTCTGAGGAAATATTGAATCGAACGATCAATGATTGTCACAGGCATATGGCTCAAAATAGGATTACATCACCTACATGATCAGCTGGATCAACTGAGAAATAAAAATGAAACCTGTGTTGATGATTTTTTGAAGGCCGTCAAATTAAATAAAGAGCCACAAAAAGAGGGCAAATTCCCATCATTGCTTCATAATCGAATGCTCAATAGCATCCGATATTGGGCGAAACGTTTGGGAATCGAGCTGGATATGTACATGTATTCTCTGGAAACGATAATTGATGCCACATATTCTGCAAACGCAGAAGTCATTCATTTTGAATTATTCACTTATACAAAACTGGAAAGTGCTGTCAATAATTTCATTGCAATGAGACAGGATTAGTCATTGGTTCTTCCTCTCTTGATTGAACAACCATGTTCTGATGATTTACTAGAAAAATTGAAGGTAAAGATTTGATTTGATGATGGGAAATTAGATGTAATATTGAAAATCCTACTGTTAAACTCAAAGACATAAGAATTGTACAAAATGTATCTATATCCTACGGCTCAAGTGTTCGGCAACCGCCAAGGTTCAGCGTACATTCAACCTCGGGGCGACTACCTGCTGCTTAG